>NW_015548280.1:137951-143673 GCF_001515605.1 Sinocyclocheilus anshuiensis
TACGATAGATCTAAAAGACGCCTACTTTCATGTCTCCATCCTTCCCACTCACAGGAAATTCCTGAGGTTTGCTTTCAGGGGCGAAGCTTACCAATATCGAGTTCTTCCTTTCGGCCTAGCACTCTCACCCCACACTTTCACAAAGTGTGTGGATGCTGCTCTAGCTCCACTGCGACTACAGGGCAACCGCATACTAAATTATATAGATGATTGGTTGATTCTAGCTCAATCAGAGCAGACGGTGGTTCAACATCGAGATGTCGTTCTCGCCCATATGGGAAAGTTGGGGTTAAGAGTAAACGCCAAGAAAAGTGTGTTTTCTCCATTACAGAGGACCACTTATCTGGGCGTGGTGTGGGATTCGACCACGATGCAGGCACGTCTGTCCCCTGCTCGGATCAATCGATCCTCACGGCAGTCAAGAGAGTGAGAGAAGGCCAGTCACTCACTGTGAAGCAGTTTCAGAAGCTGTTGGGTCTAATGGCATCTGCGTCCAATGTGATACCTTTTGGCTTGCTGTACATGAGACCCTTGCAGTGGTGGCTCAGGACCAAAGGGTTTTCCCTGAGGGGCAACCCGTTTCGCATGATCAAGGTCACGCGGCGATGCTTACGTGCCTTAGACATGTAGAAGAAACCATGGTTCCTGTCACAAGGCCCCGTGTTGGGTCTCCATGTCGTCACGTAATGCTAAGGACGGATGCCTCACGGGCTGGGGAGCAGTCACGAGTTCGTCTCTTGTTAGTAGCCCCATACTGGCCGGTCTGTCCATGGTTTGTGGACCTGGTAGCCCTACTAGAAGACTCTCCATGGGATCTCCTCTCACAGGTGGGGGGCACCATCTCTGTGGAAGCTGTGGGTGTGGCCCCTGAGGGGTCACAGCTTATAGCATCCGGTCTCTCAACCGAGATTGTTGAGACCATCCTCCAGTCCAGAGCTCCCTCTACGAGGAAATAGTATGCTACTAAATGGCAACTGTTCACTTCATGGTGTCACAGCCGTCAGTTGGACGCAGTCGTTTGCCCTGTTGGGCCAGTGTTGGAATTTCTGCAAGAGAGATTTGCCACAGGGTTATCCTCCTCCACTTTGAATGTCTACGTGGCTGCTATTGCTGTTCACCATGCCCCAGTGGGTGAGCCGTCTCTGGGGAGGAACCTGTTAGTAACACTCTAAGGCCTCCGGTACGCCCAAGGATGCCTACTTGGGATTTGGCTGTGGTTTTAGAGGCCCTTTCGAAAGCTCCCTTTGAACCCCTGGAAGAGGTTTCATTGAGATTTCTTACAGTCAAGACTGTATTTCTACTAGCCATCTCTTCCTTGAAGAGGGTTGGTGACCTACGGGCCCTGTCAGCGGCACAGTCATGTCTCGAGTTTGCGCCCGGTATGGCGAGAGCATTTCTGTACCCCAGGTCGGGATATGTCCCAAAGGTGCCCTCTGTTGTTCCACGGCCAGTCGTTCTACAAGCATTCTGTCCTCCTCCCTTTCGTGACCCTGACCAGGAAAAGCTTAATTGTGTGAGCTGCCCTGTGGAGAAAGTCGGACCAATTATTTGTGTGCTACGGTCCTTATAAGAAAGGTCTTCCTGCTAACAAGCAGACCCTCAGCAGGTGGATAATGGATGCTATAACTACTGCATACGGGTCTTCTGGTCTCCCATCACCACTGGGGGTCAGGGCTCATTCTACTAGAGGTATTGCGGCCTCCAAGGCCTTCTCATCTGGTGTATCGATACACGATATTTGAAATGCTGCGGGATGGTCCACCCCTCTGACCTTCGTCAGGTTCTACAGCCTTGACCTTGATGCCACTCCTGGCTCCTCAGCCCTTTTAGACTAGCTGTGCCGCACATGCTTTTATACTTCCTGGTCGCTACGTCATCTCCGCCGGTGACGTCACCTGGGATTACCTCGGACGGATTACACACGTTGCAGAGCATGGGAACATAGGGGCATTCCCAAAGTGTTTTGCGACACAGCGTTTCGTTCCCCCTGGGAACCATGGCTACATACGTAACCTGGGGCATTCTTTATGAACCGCAGGATTGCTTGTGATAAAGAATTAAATGCAAAAGAAAAGGCAGTAGAGCTGACTGTTTCTGTCAATGGTAAGTTTTAATTTAGAATGTTTCTGATAATGTAAGAAAAGTAGTTTAAATGTTTTGCCACTTGCTTGAGCAATTTAATATATCAATCTAGAAGTAAATGCAAAAGTAAAAAGCATTGAATAATGTGTTTCTTATATTTATTGCATTTAAACACGTCTATGAAATATTGCATTACTGTACCGTGTAAAAAAAGAACCACAATGCTGAATAAGCATTTTCAGTAACAATGTTTGGATTTGAAACCAAAATAATGTATAAATGTTGTATTTGTAGTAAACAGCCTTGGATCAGTTGCAGACTCCTGAGTGAAAGCACAGTCAGTGCTGCTTCTGCACCACTTATGTAGCGCACATGGACTGCATAAGCACTGTGTGAACCTGGTGTAAAAGGCCGCCTCACATACAGCTCACGAAAACAGGACTGTACTGTGTGTAATATTGTGCAACAATTGTCAAAACAAAAATGCAGTGCATGATCAAACATTTAGGTGAGAATTATTATTTTTTTTTAAATACAATGCTTACAACCTAATGTTGTAAAAAGTAAAACTATTTTCCTTTTATTTATTTATTTTTATTTTATTTATTTCTTGATTTAATAAAAAATAATTTTAAAACCACAGTTAAAATAAATAAATAAATAAATAAATAATCTCATTCTCACTTAAGTCAATGCATGCGCTTTTTTGTTGTTGTTTTAAACTAATAGATATGACAAAAAAAGTCATAAACCCATTTGTGAGGGTGTAGATGTGTCTCTCTTTCCTGTACCTTCCTACTCATGTCTTTTCTAAATAAATCTTTCTAAATTTCATTTGGCCTCATGACTGGAGTTGTCATCGCATTGAGAGGTCAAGAGGTCCGTGCAGAGTAATTTGGGATATTGCTCATGTCACGTGAGATGTACCACATGGACTTATTGACTGCTGGGGCATTTGCATGCAGTATAAGTTTACTGCTTGGAGCAAAAGTGATCCATTCTGAGCAATATCAAGCTTTAACACGCTGCTTGAAATGTTGAGATTCGATAGCAACAGCAGATCAAAGATGCAGCACAATTAGCTCTGACAGCCTTTATGTGTTTTCGAGAGAGACCTCACATTTTTTCTTTTTTTTTTTTTCTCAGCACAAGTGATTCCACATGCACCATAATGCATGTTAGCACACCCTGTTGGAAACCATATAGTGTGGGATTTCAGATTCTCTACTTGCGGCGAAAAATAAAAGCATGTATTAACTCACCGGCTCATCGCAAGGCTTAGAATACAAAAACAAAACGGACAGGCTTAAACACTGCAATCTGAACTCTGTGTCACAGAGATGGAAACACACAGGGCTGTGTACTGAAGCAGGAGAATGAAAACACTCTGGTAATAGTCCTGTCATCACTATCAGATGATTATCTCTGTGCCTGGCCCTCAGAGGGCATGTATGATGGCCCCCTGTGATTGTTTACGGGGGCTCTCTAAACTCAGCTAGCCAGGGGGGAAATGCATCGCTGCTTCAGTGAGCTTTGAAAATGCCTCTCCTTCCTCAGTACAGCCTGGTCCCCCTGCTGACTGCAGACGGTCCCCCTCCTGATGCAGGATATACACACTATGGGGTGCTGGATGGCTCCATCTGATGGGTTTGTGGGAGGTGGGGTGCTGAGAGGCAACATGAGGCTTTGACAAAATGTCCAGTGTACATGTTTTACATTCCCTGACATTCATTAGCCAGAACCTGCTCTCCACTCTCGACTGCTCCTGATATGACTTGACGGCCGTGGCTTTGATCAGGCCAGCATGTTACTTGGACACAAATGGACACGGGTGATACTTCACAAGCATTCTTCGGCAGAGCCACCCAGCGTCACCTGACACCATCGAGTCCCTCTCTGTGGATAATTACCAGTGCTGCACATGACTTTTTACCCCCATTCTCATGTGTAATTTCCTGTCTTTTTGTGGGTCACCATCTTGAATAAAAAACATATACAAATGTTATTTTTTCTCCTCTGAGGAGAAAGCAATATTGTCATCAGTTTCTAAATTACATAGTGCCTCTCAGTGGAAAAACATACTAAACATGCAATCAAATCTCATACCGTTTTGAACCATAGTAATTATTTCACTATGTGGAGGAAGCCACTCTAGCCCGTCCCAAGCCTCAAGGGTACAGCTATTTACAGCTGGTACAGAAACAAAAATAGTGTTATAATATATTGCACAAACGTAGGGCTACAAAAAATTAGTAACTACATGATTTCGCTAAATGGATAACAAGCTACGCTATTTGT
Source organism: Sinocyclocheilus anshuiensis (assembly GCF_001515605.1). Taxonomy (NCBI): domain Eukaryota; kingdom Metazoa; phylum Chordata; class Actinopteri; order Cypriniformes; family Cyprinidae; genus Sinocyclocheilus; species Sinocyclocheilus anshuiensis. Next base: position 142,332 of record NW_015548280.1, read on the forward strand.
GCAAATGCTAGATTAATGCGGTCATGCGATTGCAATTATGCCGCAAAATGACTGTGAAGGTGTTTCTGTGCATTAAAGATGCTAACCTGAGTTTCTATTGAGCCAACAGCCTTTGCAAAATACCGATAATTATAAAACACACTGACAGAGGAGAGAACATAATCAAACAAATGCCACGGATGGATGCCTTACAGACAGTTCAGTGTGCCGGGTTAGGCACGCTGATTCATGCCGAACAGAGAGACTGTTTCTTCTGTTCTAAGTATAGAACATTGCAGTGCATTAGACAGGCCATGCATGTCAAATGCTGAAAGCAGACATTTTCATCACTATACTTGAGATTCAGAATATATAACCACAATTTTACAGCTGAAAACAGGAGATTGCCTAAGGAGGAACTGAACATAGAAAACACATCAATATGTGATTAAAAATCAATTAGGTTGTCAATTACAAGTATATTTACGCACAGTATAGTATTAGAATGACTACAGACTATGGCAGACTATGAAAAAATAATCACGCCAACATCATATCTGCAAAATGATATGTTTAGAGGTCTCTGTGAACAATAAAATAACCTACAACAGCAGTATGGTTGTCATACCTGTCTGTAATGAATGGCAGTTATTTAAAGCGTGCTTCTGAAATGCTGTTTTTGGGGAACATTTAGATGTTTGCTCCCAGAAAACTCCTTCAGTTTGGAGCCAATTATGATATTTTGTATGACAAGATCTGTAATCTTTGAAATTGCAGTTCAGTCGGCTGTGCATAGTGGTAGAAAGTTTTGCAGAGATTATCACTGGCATAACCTTGGCAGAGGCAAGGTATATTTTAATAAAGCTTGTCTGCTGGAGAGTCTGGGAGAGGCTGACACAGTGCTGATAGGAATACTGACTCATACTTTTAACCTCACTCACACCAAAAACTCTGTCTATCTTTCTGTCACACAGACTCTAGAGCATCATCCCTTTGTTTTCTTCTTCTTTTGTGCACTCCAAGCAGACATTGTATTCAAATGTGTCTCTGCTATTATTTAAACCGCACATCTGTCTGTCTAGACTGTAAAAGCATAACAACAAAATCAATATTAATTTAAATAAAACTAAGAAAGTACAGTTAAAAATATAACAATATTAAGTATTCATTCCCCCACACAAACAAAAATAGAACTCAAAAACTGCATTAATACAGCTCACATGCTATGCTTGTTGGTGTGACTAAAAAGTATAATAATAACAACAATAATAAACACATTGGGTCTACACGTTTTATGGGAAAATTCCATAGATGCATGGTTTTATGTTTTTTTTTTTTTTTTTTTTTTTAACTCTTTCACCAA
>NW_015548280.1:143927-153957 GCF_001515605.1 Sinocyclocheilus anshuiensis
TTAATTGTCACACAATTTCTGAAACCTGACACTCAAACACCAGAACCACACACCAAATCTGCAAAACCATACGCTAATTATCGTCCTTTGACTCAGTTTTCAATTTAATGAAAAACTTTTTTTCAAAACAAAAAACACAATTTTCTATGTAACGCACAAATCTAACAGGAATTAATATTATGGCAAATGTGTTTGCTTTGAGATGTGTTTGTGATATTTTGAATGCAGTGCTTCATTTTGCAAGAGATGTGAGGCATTTTGCATCTTGTGTGTGCAATTCTCGGATTTGTGTGTAAAGTTTTGAAGAAGAAAAAAAGAGGCAAATTTGGAATAAGCAGCTGGAAAAAAAAAACTGTAATACTGTACAAACTGTATTTTTTTATCCCCTTAGCCTAAACCTACCCTTCTACATTCTAAATGATGATGTGTTTCAAACAAGTAATTTTCAAATTTCTTAGAACTTCAGAGTAAGTGGTCAGTAAAAACCTCATAATCAACACTTCGTTTATTTTATTTTATTATTTTAGTATGTTTATGCAATCTAAGAATCATGTTTTTACAGTGTGCCCCATAAATAGTACAGTACAAAGGAAAGCCATTATTCATATGGTTAGGATATAAAAAAGAGAGAAATGGGGGTATTGACTAACCGATTGCTTGTTTTGTTTTTGTTTCCTCTCTGTGGGAAACCAAAAGTCACTAGTTTTTATTATATGTTGCCATTTCCCTGTTTCAGCTGATATCAGTGCAGAATATGTGCTACATTCCTCTCTTAAAACTTGTTTTCCACATTCCACATGAGATTGGTGTGTCTCAATGAAGATGTGACTATGCAACCCTATGCTTACATCTAGCCTCCAGAGTGAGTGCTGGGAAACAACTACATAAATCCACTTTCCTTCTTTCTCCCTCATCAGAGCAGTGATGGAACTCCAACCTGCAAAAGAAGGCTCTACTGATTACATTAAAGATCATGTAATGACTCTGGTATAGATTCAGGTTGCTGCTAGCACCAGTTCCCCTAAGTATCTTAGCGAAAACAGTGTCATTACCTGTGTAATTGAGGCCAGTTTTCTTCATCTTTGAGCTCTTAGGGTGCTTTTATGCTGATTAGACCAGAGGTGGCCGAGGGCAGAGAAGAAGGCTATCTCCAGATTGTACACAGATGATGGCAGGAGTTTGGAACAGTAAACAAAGGACACTATACAGCCTTAGCTTTATGTGAACAGAGGAGGCATTTGCTCTAAGGCCTGTTAGCAGAGTGATTACCAGACTCACACTGGGAATAATCTTTTGTGGAGTAAAGATGAGAGATGCAGTAATCTATTCATCATTTGTCAGTTTTCATCCACCTCGCTGTGGTGTTTGTTGACTGTAAACAGCACTGTCATCTTCAACAAATCATCCCCAAAATATTTAAGCCTTGAAAGATTGCATTTGTGCATTCAAACCTATAATTGGGAACACAATTCACTAAGCTAAAGTGTAGCTAGGGAGCCTCAAATGTAAACACCTGTGGGTTCAGACAAATCGTAGTTGTGCATCAAGTGCTACTGAAAGACTCTGTGAATGGATTGATTCCCTGAAACTACTAAAGAAAAAAATTTAAAAGAAAAAAACATTAAAAAGTTATCCCTTACATCCCGTATATACAATTTAGAAACAGTTCACCCATATTCTGAATATTCTGTCATTATTTACTCACCTCATTGCACTGACATAAAACAAAGCAAAGGAAAGCAAAAGACAAAAACCAAAACAAAATGCATTATTCAAAAAAATATGTTCTTCTGTGTTCTGCAAATGAAATAAATTCATACCCGTTTGCAAAGACATGAGGGTGAGCAATTTATATATTCTTGGTAAATTTATTCTCAATGTATGATCAATGTTTCCTGTCTAGACGTGTCTGTGTGGTTGTGTGAGTGGGTTGGGGTAAGTAAGGCAAAAAGAGAAGAACCAGAATGGATTTAAGAGCTATAAATAGGCATATATGTCAACGACTGCTGTTTTGGAAAGCATTTGTAAAGAAACTAGAAGTTCTCCTCTATGTGTGAGTGTGTGTTTTAATGGTTGATTCTCAATTCTGCAAGCAGTTAGGGGATCAGTTCCAGATGTTGGCTCCCAGAAGGGTGAAATGGTAATGTGGGCCTGGAGCGAGCGTACTCTCTACTGTTAAAAACAGAGGGAAGATTTGATTTGTCATCATACCAGAGTTTGTCTGTTCAGTAAACCTATTTGTGTCTCAAATTAATTAGGAAAAACAAAACAAGGCGCAAGCGTCCTGCAGTGTGGCAGACCACTTTCTCTAATCTGTTTTCCCTGAAATCGAGGGGCAACAGAGGTGACCTTGGTTAGCATAGAAATTCAGACTGAAATGCCACCTCATCTGTCCTTGGGGCAAGTGATATGTTAATTTGGACTGGCAGTAAGCTCTCCCACAACCCTCTGCAGGTCATCTAAACAGTTAAGGCTACTCAAAGTTTTGGATTACATACTTCCTTTGCACGTTTCACTATTTTTTTTTGTTATATTTTGCTTCAAACTTTCCACATATGCACTCAAAGCCTATGCAGTGCCAGGCTTCCATCCATGAACGGCTCATAACTCCTTCAGCAAAAACAGGGCGTACTGGGAACCAATAAAAGGGTTGAATCCACATGTAATGAAGTTGCTAGAGGAAAAGTACGGCCATGTGGCCCTCAGAGTCCCATGTGCAGTAAATTAATGTGGCACTATAAATAGCCACGTGGACGAATTTAGGAAGATGTGATATAAGCAATGTAAGGAGGGTGGAAAGTTAGGTGTTCAGATCGAAGGCACATTGCTACATAGTGGCAGAAATGCAAGGCAGTTGCATAAGCACAACAACATTCTCCCCAGCTTAAAAGCACCTTGTGTTGGAAGGAGAAAAAAAAGTGAGAAGTATGTTACTATGTACAGATTTGTATTATGTGGAAAACCGTCTCCAAGTTATGTATGTAACCATGGTTCCCCGAAGGGAACGAGACGCTGCGTCGAAACGCTACGGGAACGCCTCCAGCGTGACCACGCTCTGAATCATATGTGTAATCAGTCCAATGGATGGGTGAGACGTCACGGGCGGGGTGACGTAGCGACCAGGAAGTATAAAAGCACGTGCGGTGAAACCGGCGTCAGCTTCAGGAGTGAAGCAAGCTCTGGCAGGGATGCCGGAAGTATGGCCCTGAGACGCAGCGTCTCGTTCCCTTCGGGGAACCATGGTTACATACGTAACCTGGAGACGTTCCCCTTCAGGAACTCAAGCTGCGTCGAAACGCTACGGGAACGAGAATGCCCACGCCGCCAGACTTGCAAATCCCTGCCTAGTGTGGAAGAGCACAACTAAGGCGAGAGAAAAGGGAGCCAGGAATGGCTAAAGTAGGCGGGGGCCGCCCGAAGGCCAACTTCTGGAGGAGTGAGCCTTGACCCCCGAAGGAGAGGGGAGATCAGAGGGCTCAAGGCTATGGAATAGCATCCTGATCCACGATCTCATCGACGCCCTCATCAACCTCCTCGGAGGAAGAAAGGCGGAGCGTCGAGCCCTCCCACCGGGGGGAAATGCGCTCTCAATGCGGGCAGTCAGCTGACTCTGCGTGTTTTGCTCCCACTTTTAGCAGACAACACACAAACTGTGTGTATCCCCACCCGAAATGTAGCGCGGGCAGGGAAGAACACACAGCCTAATATACTGCCAGCTCTCGCCGTATGTTTGTCTACACTCGTATTGGTAAAACAAAGAATGATAATGGACAGACAACACCAAATAAGACTGACACACACAGAGCGCTTGCTGAATGACAGAAAGCTGACGCCGGTTTCACCGCACGTGCTTTTATACTTCCTGGTCGCTACGTCACCCCGCCCGTGACGTCTCGCCCATCCATTGGACTGATTACACATATGATTCAGAGCGTGGTCACGCTGGAGGCGTTCCCGTAGCGTTTCGACGCAGCTCGAGTTCCTGAAGGGGAACTGTTGTTTCAGAATGGAGTGTAACCTTGCAGCCTCACATACAGGCAAAAGTCTGACATTTGGTTGTAGCTCAGTCTTTTTCTTCTCACTCATTGCTGTCAAACCATTCACGTGGTTTATATTCTTTTCTCAAAGAGACTACCACTGACGGTAATCACATCAAGACATAAGCAGCATCGCACAAGAGGCTGGCAATGACATTAAAAGACACACAAAGACAATCCTAGTGCTTTGTTTTCAATCAGAAGCAGAAACTCAATCGGCCAATTTCAACCAATAAACAAATTTCATGAAGTGTTGCTCGTTGTTGTGAATGCTGCAAGAGAGAGGGCTTTTCTTTACGTTGGAGTTGATTACATTAGCAGATAAATTCTACTGTAACAGTGTCGTGTTTTGTAACCTCTCAGCCTCCTCGCCATAATTAAAATACATAAATCAGGAAAACAGAGAGAGAGAAAAGCTATTAAGGTGTACTAAATCTAGAAGTGTGTAAATTTGCATCAAAGCAAAAACAGATTAAAACTGCTTTTGTAATAAGAATATACAATCTAATTTCATGAACTAGTGGGGAAAGCAAGAGAGAAAGAAAAAGAAAGACAGTATGACACCCGTCAATCATGAAGCCTTTGGCCAAGAGAGGATATTTAAAATTCTAACCCATTCCTGAAAGCTGAGAGAGAGAGAGAGAGAGAATACCAACAGTGGTGAATTAGTGGAGCCAGCACATACATACATTCATCAGGCTCCTTCCTCTGTTGATTTCATACAAATGCAAAATGTTCCCTGATAAATATTCTGCATGCCGAGGGAGGTCTGGGTGGGCTGACAGAAACATTGGCTACACTTTAAAATCCAAATGGTGCCACTTTGAATTGAGATGTCACTAAGAACCCCGAGAACCCCACAGGACCAGCTGAGGCCTACAGTCCCATGACTCAGAGCGTCAAGCCATTTGACATGGGATCAAATCAATTTCAACCAAAATACAAAATAATAATTCTGAATTAATTTGCTCATATCCCATGTTAGCATCTTTCTGGATACACTTGGGTTTTTAGTTTAGTTGGGGGAACACAATGAATGTAAGTAACTCATTAAACTTTTCAAAGAGCTTCAGCTGGGGTCTGATTGGATTTATCCAGGCTTCTATTCAGAATAACCAACAAGAAGCTCTCTAATAATGGACAATAACTCCCATGTGCCTCAAACTTTCAATGACTGTGGTGTCACTTTATTTTTCTGTCTCTGTTGCATTACTTATTTAGAGGAATCAAATTGGATCTTACAAAGTGCTACATGCTGTGTCACGTAATTCACCCCTCAGAGCAATTGTCTTCAACAACAACAAGGAGAGGGAATAACAAGTTCTTCCATCCACTAATGGTCAAGCCAGCATCCACTACCTGATCCTCTATCTTGATCTTCTCGGTGCCACCAGAGGTCAGAGGATATGATATGGAAGGATATCAGAGCATACCAGAGCTGATGGTTAGCAAGAAAGTCAGGCGGGAAGGCTGACAGATGCTTAGAGAGAAACTGACTGACGGAGTTTCCGAAAGGAGTCAGTGCCAGGGGAGTGCTTGAGATAGTCATTCCCCAGTCTCACCCCTGACGGGAGGCATGGATTAGTGCTGAAGCCCCCTGGGCGGCCATGGTGCCACACCACATCCTGTTCTGCCCAATTATCTCCTGTCTCCAGTCTGTCTCCACTCCTGCTCCATTGATCCCCAGGAACCCTGTCGGTGAGCCACTCAAGACCTAAAGCAGAGCTCTAGACTGCCAAAAACTTGCACTCTCAGAGCTAGTGTGCAACTTATTGCGTGAAATATCATTTTAGAGATGTTTACATCAATAAGAATTTCTCAACATTTCTGAAAGCCCAAAAACAATTTTCGGAGTAATTACCATTTATAATGTTACGGAATGTTGAACAAATAATGTCAGCTGGTCATGTGTAACGCCGAATATGCAGAGGGAGACAATTGCTCATAGACTGATAATGCGCCATTTGAGGGCTCGAATTAACTCTGGCATCTGTCCCAAATTATAGTTTCATGTAATTTACAGAACAGACAGATGGTAATAGAACATAATACTTAAAAAAATATAATTATTGCCAAATTAAAAAAATTATAATTAAATGTAAAACCACAATATTTTTTCTTTCTTTTTCTTAAAGACTCATCATTGTTTACTTCCTATATAGAACTTATATAAGGGCTCAGACAGTAGGTATATTGAAGTAGCTCTCACATGGTCACAGATAGTACCCTCATCCAGCTCCTGCTCTTCTCTCCCTCTCCCTCTCCCTCATCAACATGCCATCAATATGATCCCTGATGTAAATTGCATGATTTGTAACAAAACATTTGAATACAGCTGAGCTTTGAACGGTTGCTTAAAATGAGACGAATAAAGCAATGTGAGCTGAATAATTTTGACCCCTCACTAGACTGCATGAAACATTAATTTTAATAAATGAATAATACACTGCATGTGCCCTACGTCTTAAGTAGTAGCTCATTTATGTATAAATCGTTATTCTCCTTACTCAACCCACATGGCTTATTAAAAATTACAGAATAATATAAAGACCTAAGAGCCTTTACGTTTAATTCACATTTTAATTATGATTGACTGGTGATCAGTAATGTAATCACTGGACTCATCTTTCAGTGACATTAATGCCATGGACACAATTCAAAGGTTTCTTTGTATACTTAATGTGACAGTGACAGTTAAGACTTTTATATTGTTCCAAAACAAAACAAAACTAAATAAAATACAAAAAATAAATATAAATTATGTTATTCTTAACATTATATTCATCAAAAAATTCTACAATTGTATTAATCAACACAACTGTTTTCAACACTGAAATTACTACTACTACTACTACTACTACTACTAGTATAAATCGTTATTCTCCTTACTCAACCCACATGGCTTATTAAAAATTACAGAATAATATAAAGACCTAAGAGCCTTTACGTTTAATTCACATTTTAATTATGATTGACTGGTGATCAGTAATGTAATCACTGGACTCATCTTTCAGTGACATTAATGCCATGGACACAATTCAAAGGTTTCTTTGTATACTTAATGTGACAGTGACAGTTAAGACTTTTATATTGTTCCAAAACAAAACAAAACTAAATAAAATACAAAAAATAAATATAAATTATGTTATTCTTAACATTATATTCATCAAAAAATTCTACAATTGTATTAATCAACACAACTGTTTTCAACACTGAAACTACTACTACTACTACTACTACTACTACTAATAATAATAATCTTTTAATCTTTTAATCTTTTTTTTTTTCAAAATTGAAATAATAATGCACAAATATTATTATTGTAATAATGCACTTTTTGTTGTTGAAATAAATGCAGCCTTGGTGAGCATAAGTAATTTCTTAAAAAAAAAAAAACATTACCAACCCCAAGCTTTTGAACAGTAGTGTAAATTACTTTGAATACATTCAAACATATTGGATCTGTGAGGATCAGTAGCCGTTTACTGTGTGACATCATGGATTCTGAGCTTAACACTGAACTGAATCTGCTGACTGAACTGCTGATACCCTGCTAACTTGTATCTGCAACCTTCCCTATTCTTGAAATGGGTTGCTGTGATCAGAGAGCTGACCCTGGGTCTATACGTTGTGACCAACCAAGGTCTTCCATTGGGCCTGGCAGGATAAAGGTGTTTTTTTTCTCTCTCTCTCTCCAAATCCTCTGGGCAAATGTCACCAGGCCTTGATCTGGAAAATCTAGGGATGAGCTTTGAGGACAAAATGGAAACAGCTAACTGCTACGACACAATGTAGGACTGATAGCATGTCACGGCCCTAATGTCAGAATGGTGTGCTCTCAGATAAGCCAAGAAGCAGCAACATTAAATGTTTAATGAAGTTTATCTTAGCATTCACATTTTCAAAGAGCTATTCTCAGGCTTAAATCTACAACCAAGGTTATTGTCCTCGGCCCTGTTACAAATAAGGCTCAATAAGGCACTATGGTAGTGTTTTTTTCTTCTTCTTCCCCCTAAAGAACAACAACATAATTCAACCAAATTAACTTTTTGTGTCAGGCCTACATTATACTGTTATTTTCGGTATAGATTCTGTTGAAGAAAAAAAAGAAACATTTTAGTATATTTATACAAAAATGTCTCTTACATTGCAATAAAATAAATAAAAAAAGTAATACTGCTTTGCAGGAGCAACATAATAATTTGTTGGTCTCACTGTTTCTCACATCTATTGTCAATGCAATAGATGTGAAAGTGTGAAAGTGAAGTTTCCTCACCCCCCAACAACACCATCACACAGTTTGTCAACCACTGCCTACTAATTTTAGTGATTTTAGTCTTACAACTAAACCAGTAAAACTCAAACCCTGGAAATAATTTCTGCATTCAAAAACATAAAGGGACCATGGGAGTAATTTGAATTTGAAGTAGCAATTCCACCAAGAACACTGTGATTTTGCTGTAATAACTTTTGTTTTCAATGCAAATTGCAGTCAGATGCAAATGAGGTTAATTTTAAGGAGCTTTAAGACTATCTGGCTCGTATCAGAGGAGAACATTCTCAAAGCTAATGCATCTACATTTGGTATAGACAAATGAGCGGTGGGAGGAATAGTCTAACTATTGACCACAGAGGGAGGAGGTGGAACATGAGGCAATGTTTTGCAGTCTTCCTCTGCACACTCATCTGAGTATAGCCCTCGCTCTATCTAAACTCTTGGTTTGGGTTTTGGTTCAGTTGTTCCATATGAATGGTGCATTTGTACTGGCCTCTGAGCGAGATTGGATTTGGAATTACACTTCCTGTCCTGCTGTTTTTCTCCCCCGCTTCGACTGCCTGGCCACAACCAACTCCAGCCCTCCAACATAGTGTTATTTTGTATGCATCAATAAATAAACATTTCATATTGGTATGCAGGCTGGTAGCTACTCACATTGGTAATCTGTCTATAAAAAAAAGAAGAAGAAGAAGAAGAAGAAGTAATCACACCTTTCAGTTACACAGTTGCTTGCACTTTGGATTAATCAATTATACAGAGGGTGAAAAGTATTTTTTTTTCCCTTACAGCAATAAAACGAACCATCATGCCATTCAGTAATCCATCTTATGAAGCATCATTCACTCTTTGGCTTCTTTAGAGTCTGAAAATTAATATCCAATTCTCTGTCAGTGATTTACCCAGGCAGAGAATTAGAAATATATTACCCTGGCAATGACGTTTTAAAGTTTCTGCTTTGACATACATCACAGGTCAAAATCCCTGGCTGTGAAAACAAAAACAAAGCAAAGAAGGCATTCATTCAGCATTTTTTTTTTCTTTTCAAAAATCTTTTCAAAAAGTCCTTTAGACAAGAGACTGGGCAGTCTTGTCTTGTCAGTGGTCCAAATTATAGCTGTTATACTATATGAACTGGAAAATAATTATCTCATTTTTCAAACATGATGCAGCATTCAAAGCAACAACAACAACAACAACAACAACAACAACAACAACAGCAAAAGCTTCTCTCTCTCTCTCTCTCTCTCTATCTATGATAGCATCATCTGGAATTGAGTTTAGTAGTTATGCCGAATTTGTGTGGTGCGTGAGAGAGTCTGGTGGAATAACTTCTGAATAAAGTCTCTTCATTGAGTCAAGAATGCCACAATACAAAATTCTTCAACCTTTCAAGACACTTCGGGCCCTATTTTAATGATCTAAGCGCATGGTCTTAAGTGCACGGCGCAGGTGCACTCAGGGCGTGTCCGAATCCACTTTTGCTAGTTTAACAACGGGAAAATGGTCGAGCGCCCGGGCGCATGGTCTAAACGGTTGTCCCTATTCTCTTAATGAGTAATCAGTGTTTTTTGGGCGTAACGTGCTATAAACCAATGAGAGTCTCATCTCCCATCCCCTTTAAAAGCCAGTTGTGCTCGTGCCATGACGGGTTCGCTATTTACATGGCGGAATGTAATTTTTCATTTTTAAAAATGTTTGTGTGCTGCTGCGCGTC
>NW_015548280.1:154102-167985 GCF_001515605.1 Sinocyclocheilus anshuiensis
GGATGTTCTCTTTTATTCTGGACGGCAAGGGCAGTGACTGTAACATCGAGCGTATTTTGCAGTATTAAAAACGTATTTATACCGATTTCATCAGGCTCCGAAAATTCTTCAAAAAGAAATGAAAAAGAATGGCCTTCTCAGCTGCCATAGTTGCAACTCTTGCGTCATCAGAACAGGGTGTTCAACGCACCACCGTTTCCGTTTAAAAAACGTTTTGCACCGTTTTTGTCGGGGCTGAACGCAGCCCAGGTTTGCGTTGGTCTATGGCGCAGTCTATTTTCAGTTCCTCAAAATAGCAACGCACCAACAATGCGCCTGAACACACCTCTTTTTAGACCAGCACGCCCATGGGCGCACAAATGGGCGCAAATGCATTTGCTATTTAAACAACAGCAGGATGGGAAAATGAAAACTGCGTCAGGCTGAAACTAGCAAAAACACTTGTGCCATGCCTTGCGCCGCATTGCGCCGGGTGTATGATAGGGCCCTTCATGTTAGTTGTATAGTGCCTTCCACAATTCATGTAATTAATTTCTAAGCAGCTTTACAGAAAATCACACATTAATGCCTTCAAAAAAAAATAAATAAATCACCAAATAAAATGTTAGTTAAGAGCAGAGAAAGTCTGCAGTGAATGATCCATGACTATTTGAAGTATTGTTTTAGGTGTCCACACAAGTATGATGTATTTGATTTTGTTTTACTTGGCATCATACAATGTTTAGACAGAAGGAGTTCGTGCCCCAGTCAAAAACTCTGCATTCTAAAGGTCTTTTTAAACCCTTTTATTTTCTCATTCCACCCTTGCACTGTGGAGCTTCTGTCACTAAAACAAATTCCTTGTATGTGTAAACATACCTGGCAATAAAGCTCATTCTGATTCTGATTCTTATTCTGATTCTCTCGTTATTCAAACAGCATCCTGAAGGCTGAAGGCTGATGACAAAAGCAGAGTCAAAAAAATAATGTGGGAGGCAAAAATGTAATCCTTTTCAAAGGAAGCACATGCAGAAAAAAAGTGCTCTCCAATTGTTTACATTAGCTCAGTCTAATCATTCACATACATTATATTACATATTTTCAAGAGTGATATTAATGATTTGCATGTTTTTATACATATATGAACTACCTCACTGTGATCTACAGTGCTGTATAAACAGCATTAAAACCATCATTACATATGATGTTGTGGGCTACCTGGGGCCCTCATATGGCCTCCTGCTTCACCTCTTGAGCTGAGGAGGGAACACATGCACAGACGAGAGGGGGAACATATTGACTCAGAGGCGATTAACATGCTCAGTATGGAAGACAATGTGTTCGATCTGGGATGCCAGTGCTCTCCTAACACACATGCAAAGTTCTAAAAACTGCTCTTTCTGATTGCAAGGTAGTCATGAATACACTGGTCTAAAAATGGCTATATCTTATGCGTGTCACACACACACACACACACACTCTCTCTCTCTCTCTCTGCATATGTGAAGTTGATTGTTATGGATCTCTGAACATTTATGTATGATAATGATTATATTATGTATTTATTGTTTTGTTTTTTTATACGAAAATATGATGTTTCCTTTGGGTTGTTATATTTTCAGATTTTTTTACTTTTCCAATTTTTTATACCTGTACAATTTGACTTGATATATAAAAAAACAAAAACAAAAACAAAAAAAAAAAAGAAAACAATGATTGATGTTTTCTGGGGATTAAAAAGATGTTGAAAAGTCAAAAAATCTCTCTCTCTCTCTCTCTCTGCCAGTAATGCAGAATGTAGAGCAGTATAAAACATTAAAATAAGCAAATGAATAACAAGATGAATGAATGAATAAAGGGGGGCTAGCATGAAATGTATATAGGCCTACAGGTACTACTTTACAATAAGGTTCCTTAGGTAACGTTAACTAACAATGAGTGATACATCTGACATTAAATTACAATAAAAATGATTGTGTTTCAGTTCAGCTTTCAATCTCCAAAGAGAAAAAGACAAACAAACTGAACAATCTGTTCAAATTTCATCTGAAACTTAAGTTATGCAGTATTAATTATGTTTATTGAACTTTTGATAAAAGTCAATGTCTCACTATCATACTGGTGTATTGTTGCAGATATTGCTTAATTAACTTAAATATACATACAGTGGTGTGAAAAAGTGTTGGCCGCCTTCCTGATTTCTTATTTTTTTGCATGTTTGTCACACTTTAATGTTTCAGATCATCAAACAAATTTAAATATTAGAAATCAGGAAGGCGGCCAACACTTTTTCACACCACTGTACATGTAAATACATATTTTCTGCTTGCCACTTGCTGAAAGGGAACAGGTAAGAAAAAATAAATAAAAATAAAACAGCAATTGTCGCACTGACCCATGATGAATGTTGCTCCTATTATTAAATGAAGCTTGCATTCTTGTGGAGTCTCAGGGGAGCAGGTAATTAACAGAAAAAGGCGCCTCAGAGTAAAACATGGAGAGAGCTTATTTGAGCCCCTACACGGCTCTCTCGAGAGACCACGTGACAAACAGATTTAGAGAGAAACTGCAGAATTCCCCCCAATCATTTTGCCCTAGCTAACAAGAGCGCTGCTCTGCGGTAGGCAGCCCTGTGCATTGATTTGAGGGCGATTCAGACGAGGGCACACCTGCTGTGTTAGCAGTTGCCTCTAAATGTGTCCTCTTCCTGTGCCATTATCCTCATCTATTTCTGAGTTTAGCTGAAACACCAGACACGTTCTAATAGCACATGCATTAAAGGTTACAGTGTGGAGAGATTACGACCTCAGAAACATGAAAGCAATTGTGGTACAGTATATCTGAGATGCGGGTTGAGGATGCTCCTTTTTTTCTTGCTCTGTCTCTTACACAACAGACTGGAAATTCAGAGGACTGGGTGAGAATGAGGTTTGAGATGCAATATGTTGGAAATGCAGAGAGTGACAATTCAAAGATGATAGTTTCATTGTTGAGACTGGCCTTACAGTACTAGACAGGGACAATGTCTCGACTGCAGGAGGAGACAAGCAATGATGCTGTTTAACCTGGTCCTGATGTACAAAGACAAATGTGTCTCCTGTGAAACATAGGTTGATATGAAGGTAAGCATTAGAAATTCACAGCAATTATAAAGGCAACAGATTTATCTTTAATAATGTATTATACAATGTATAATAATAATAATAATAATAATAATAATAATAATAATAATAATAATTAAGGACAAATAAGAAAATGTAGTCAATATTTCATTAGTGGATCCATGTGGACATGTGGATCCATACAGTACCATTCAATTTTCTATTTTATTTTATTTATTTATTTATTAAGTTTCTTTAGCCATAACTCCAGTCTTTAGTGTCACATGGTCCTTTAAAATGAATTGTAATATGCTTATTTGGTGCTCAAGAAACATTTTTTCATTATCAGTGTTGAAAAGAGTTGTGCTGCTTATGTTTTGTAACTCAATTCAGTGCATATTTGCTGAATAAATACATGCATTTGATTGACTCCAAACTTTTGAACGGTAGTGTATGGGTGTTCTTTAGAGGTTAGTTATTAAATGCTCTCAGAAATAATTTTTTAAAGATTAACACCAAACTGTGATCTGACACAATGCAATTGACAAAAAGACATATACTCATAAATAAGCGTACACTCAACACATTTCAAAACTCAAAAGGCATCACACCATGTGACCCGCCCAGAGTCGGTGGTTCGGTTAGATTCTAAGATGAAGACATGAGCTAGAACGCTTCTGCAACCCCCTAAGTACGTGCCAGGCTTCGGCCTTGACTTTTCCATTCATCAAGATTCTCTGACTCAAAACTGGTTCTTTTTCATCAACCAACTTCAGCAAAGATCAACTTGAACCGTTGGACTGCATCAAGCCTTTCTTTCAGACAGACGAGACGTGCAAGTATTCAAACTTAGTCTTATTAATTGATACATTAGGTATCATTTGCACCTTTTTACAAAGGTGTGTTTGAACTAAGAATCTGATGTTTCCTTCAGGTGTAAATCTGCTGAATATCAAATGGTACCATAGTTTCATATTCTTATTTCTCTTATCTTTACTGCGTTAAGCTTTAACCCTTTCCTATACCAACTGTATGCGTGTGTGTGTGTGTATGTGTATGTTAGACCAGTTTAAGTGTTTATGTAGTATGTTAGACTAGTTTAAGTGTTTATGTAGTTAATAAAGTCTTATTTGTATCACACTTGACGTTGTTCATTGTTTGCTCATAACTGGAGTCACTTAATCATGCAGATTTATGCTACAAGCTCTTTGTAGAATTGTACAGTAAGAAAGTTATTTCCCTTAACCAGTAAATTAACGTTCTTAGAATTGACAGACAGTTGACCCGGAGAGGTCAGCTAAATATCTACAGCGGATCTAAATATTATTAATTAATTAATTAATATTATAACTAGTTATGATTAATTATTCATATTTCCCCATGAGCTGATTCGCTACAGATTGGTGGAGGATGCGCGGGCGTGATAAAACGATGGTTATGAGCCTAAACACTGTCAACCCTAAAAGTGTGTGCGTGACTTGAGATACGCTGTTATGTAGTATGTTAGACTAGTTTAAGTGTTTATGTAGTTAATAAAGTCTTATTTGTATCACACTTGACGTTGTTCATTGTTTGCTCATAACTGGAGTCACTTAATCATGCAGATTTATGCTACAAGCTCTTTGTAGAATTGTACAGTAAGAAAGTTATTTCCCTTAACCAGGAAATTAACGTTCTTAGAATTGACAGACAGTTGACCCTCAGAGGTCAGCTAAATATCTACAGCGGATCTAAATATTTATAATGAATTATAACTAGTTATGATTAATTATTCATATTTCCCCATGAGCTGATTCGCTACACCGCTCTCTTTGTTGCCTAAAAACAATGCCTATCGGGGGTCATTACTGTGATCTCTCTCCCTTTCATCCAGCAGCCATCAGAGGGTAATGAATCCTACCAAAAACCTGTTTGTGTAGGTGCTCTTTATGGGATGTCAGTGATATGACAAGCTTGTGCATCTGACAAATTTCCTAGGACGCCACTGACAGCCATTGCTATGAGCTAGTCTGACGGACAGCAACTAGATCTTATCGGTGAATGGCTATCAAGCAGTGCGACAAGCCTCTTTATCTCCCAGCCACACATTCTCCCCTATGACTGGGCCCTGGGGTGGAGTGGGGGAGAGAGAGATAGAGACAGAAAGAGAGAGGGAGAGAGAATATGTCAAAAGAGGGGAGGCAGAGGGGGGGATGGAAGAAGAGACAAACTTGTCTTTTTAAAAATATGTTTTCAAAATAAAATAAGGATGTATGATTCATTACCCTTGTGATAATGAGTAGACATTGAACATATGACAGTGCAATTTCTCATGAGTACAGATGAAATTACTGTTTACAAACAAACACTCAGCGGTGACACTTCCGGGTTTTCAAAGCTGCATTTAAATTGAGATTAAAATACCCTGTTTTCCAAAGATTAATGGCGGTTTGGCCTTCTGTAGATTTCAATCATTATCTGTGGATCAGGGCAAACTTAAGATTTTACACACATTATGATAATTCACAGACCTTGGTCATCATGATGGCCTCTGCTCTAATAAGAGCTGACTGAACCGCAGTTGCTGTCTGTAGATTCGAAGTTCAGTCACAAACAGCTGATTTTTGCTTTGAAAGCACAAGCATGGTGATCAGTATGAGGACAAATAGTGTATACATGATTTTAAAAGTTGAGGACGTATATTCAACAACCTATTACACATAAGACAAAAATGTTCTCTCTTCTATTGTCATTGCTACTAATTCACACAAAAGCCTAAAAGACCAACATAGCCTCATTGGAAAGACATGTCTACCTAAATTTTGCAAAACTCCAAAAATGTACCTACACCCTCATACATACATACATACATAAAGTGAAGATAGTAGTACATAAACACATCTTAGTACCCCTTTTGTACTTTTTTTCTGAGTGTATATATAATGCACTACAATTTTCAGCTGAAATGAACATGAGTGGCAGGGAAAAACCAACACCTTTTATTTCTTATGATTACAGGTGCAGATTATCAATAGACTTATTTTAATGCAGTTCATTGCACAATAATATGTTATGACCTCAATTGAAAGGCTATTGAAAGGCTGTGGAAAATATCTACAGTATTATTGTTTTGTTGGTGGTGTTTGTTCACTTTTCTGTACTCTATCTTGTCTACTGTCATTTTTTTCAATCTATCACATTAAAAAAATAAATAAGCAAATACAGTTTGCCTCAGCACGTACCAAGTACTACAACTACTATAAGATAAAATAATAATATATACAATCACATTGTTGAGTTGAAGGATTTATTGCTATTTGAACTCTCTCCTCATACAAACAAGTTATTAAAATGTAATTTGTTACTCTGAAAATAATAATAATAATAATAATAATATGTTATGACCTCAAAACACTTTTTTCCATGGCGCATGATTTGTAAAGTAATGCATTTTGACATTTGCATCACATAACCATCTAAGGCTTTTATAATGTAGTAAACTTGCTCAGTAGCTCACCTGGTACAGCATTGCACTTGTGATGCAAAGTGCTAGGGTATGAATCCCATGGAACATGAGTCACAATAAAAATAGCTCAATAACATGGCATGGTTGCGTCAGACAATGAATATTTATCTAATGTTTGATTTTGTTCATACTATCGCTAGATTTAGGTTAGGTGATATGTGCGAACACTAACTTTTTTACCACCTGTCACAGAACATTTAATTTCTGAACTGCCAGGACACAACAACAACCAACGTAATAAAACATTGCCAGATTCATGTTCATCCGTTTCTGTTGTTGAATGACATGGATTTAGCATTATTCACTGGATAGATCATTTCGAAAGCATCACAAAACGTGCATGAATATGATTTTGCCACAGGCATGTTTTTCCAATGAGCCTGGGTTGGTAAAATACAGGTGTGTGTTCCAATGTACATGTTGCTGAATGACAATTGCAAACAGTTTTAAGCAGTTCATTTGAGAGTGGGATGAGGCTGAGAAAACTGATTTAGTGAGTAAGCAGAAGAGTGAGAGTGTGCATGGTCCCTTGACTGAGGAGAGGCTGAGGAGCAGGACTGTGGTTAACTGCTGTGCTAAGCATGTCAGATGGGCTCTATTCCCAGGCTCCACTCTCTGTCTGCCTGTCATCTCCTCTGTCTGATTCATTACATCTGTACACAAACAGCAAATCCCATATTCTTTCACAAATGAAGCGCCTTTTTATAATAATGACAAAGAGGATCAGGTGCATCTATTCAGATGCGTCAGGGCTAATCTTTTATTTCTCCCATTTTGTTAACTTATCTTTTCCTGTTGTGATCTTGTTGTGGGAATGAGTGTGCTCGAAAATCAAACATCCCCACCCTGTCAGTTATTAAAAGATCCACTTGCACCTCATCTTCGCCATGCCAGTGCAGAGGGAATTTATGTCAAATTGTTCCACCGAGCGAAAATGACTGCTCATCTCAAGGGACAGGGGGTGCGTCCTGTTGCTATGGATTTCATATCATGTAGCAAAGTTTTACAATTTCACACAGAGCATATCTGTTTTACTCCTAGCAATCATGGAACTTTGCCTCGACTTCGCATGTTAACAGTACATAGATGCACCATTAAGATGAGAAGAACTATTTTCATATTATGGCCGAGAACTGATAAACGGACATTTTTTAAATGTAAAAAAAAAAAAAAAAAAGCTAGAAGTAATTTTAGGCATAATGAAAAACTACATTAGTTAACATGAATGATTCTTCTACAGCATATGTTAATCTTAATTCAATTTTGTCAACATTTACAAACACATTTTCAAGATAAAAAGTTTTATCTGTTAATATTAGTCAATGCACAGCGAACTAACGTGAATATGAGCATTTTTTTAACTAACCTTAACAACGGTTAATAAATGATGTAATATTATATTTCTCATTCTTAGTTCATTCATATTATCATTACTTAATGTTAACGAATCACACCTTATTTAGTGTTATCATTAATTGTTTAGTGTTTTTAGTGATTAGCTGTA
This sequence comes from Sinocyclocheilus anshuiensis, assembly GCF_001515605.1. Classification (NCBI taxonomy): domain Eukaryota; kingdom Metazoa; phylum Chordata; class Actinopteri; order Cypriniformes; family Cyprinidae; genus Sinocyclocheilus; species Sinocyclocheilus anshuiensis. The sequence goes on from NW_015548280.1 coordinate 162,192, forward strand.
AATGAGCATTACATGAAATATAATCTAAATGTAAAAAATAAGGTATATAATCATATCAACTGATACTTTACAATGATTTTTATATATATATTTTTTTTTTACAATTAAGTAAGTAATAAGTAAATTAATGAATGGATGAACGAATGGACAAATAATATTATTGGTTGATAACAATATGCTACAGATATATCATTCATCCATATATCAATAATAAGATAACTGTTTAAAATATAATATAATACATAATATAATATTTCATTAAAGTATTAATGTTATTGCAAATAATTTTAAAGAATGTCAAGTCTCCCAGGACACACAGACCGAGTGAAGCGAAATATGGTGATTTTCAGTCAAATAACCCTGGTGGCCGATGATGATGATGGTGATGATGATGATAAGAGGGACAGATTGCAAAAGGGAACAACAGCAGACAGCAAACAGCTGTCTGACGGTTCTGAATGGCTCCAACAGCAGTCAGTGCCAAAAGACAAGATTACACGGCTAAAACAAAAACAGTATGGCAGGAGCACACTCCAAACACATAACTGTCATGCGGTCTTAGGACAGCAGCCCACAACAAACTGTTAATTTCTAAAATGACAGAGAGCAATCTGTCATTTGATCTGTGAAATCAAAGGCCACATTCACAGCAACAGAATAAGGTGTCAGTACTGTTTAAGAGTGCTAAAAATGGTCATGTTCATTGTGCACTGTCAACCTTTCTGTGTTTGGAGGGACCTTTAGATGTGATACAATGGTTTCATCTTCAGTTCATTCTTTTGCCTCTTAGTACTTAAACTGTTTCAGATTTAATCTGTATATTATAGTCATTCTTAGCCGGCAGGAGCCAAGATAGCCAAGAGTACTGTCAAAAATGTATGTTAATTTAACACATGATGCAGGCCAGGGCTTTTTTATCTTTTTAATGCCCTCAAGCATCATTACACTTGGGCCACCCTTCATGAAATATAAATGGTATATTTTCATAAAAAGACCCATTTACAAGAAATAAAATGTGTTATTATAAAGATAATGTTTGATAATAATATAATAACAAAATACAAAAATATAAGTAAAAAATATAAAATATAGGTCAAAATGTTTTTTTTGTTTTTTTTTTTCTCTCAAATTTGTACATGGACGACCATGGAGGCATCAGGGTTCCCAGTTTAAAATCTGCTGATTTAAACTATGGAATTATTAGATTCTCAGTAATCACAGTTTTTAGAAAACACACACACACACACACACACACACACACACACACACAGCACATTGCAAAGAATCATTTAACACACAACATGAATAATGCATATCCGTATCAGACATTGCTGAGCTCTTCATTTAGTGTGTCTGGTAAGGAAATAAAATGCAATGATTACAGTGAGACCTCGGATTCTCTGGTTTAGCTCAGCACCTCATTAAATCATGCGGAAAATGAACTTGCCAAACTACTGGCTCTGCAAGGCTCACATTGGTCTCCTCTACTCCTACAACAACAGCAGTCAAAAACAGATGAAAGCCCCACGATTAAAGGACAGCTTCTATTGCATCTGCATCAAAAAGCTTCACTGTAAAATTCGATATAAATGACTGATAAATTATTCACATGCATATTACAGATGAAATGTATTAAGAGCCATCAAAACTGCTAGTAAAACCTTTACGTGATAAGTATTCCTTATTTTATTTAATTATTTTAAAATAATTTTATTTAATTATTTTACGTGACTGCGTCTCCTCGCAGTCATCCTCTTTTATTAAAAGCTTAACACTTCTTGTACTCAGACTAGTTTATTAGTTCTCCAGGGCTCGGTTAGCACTTTAGGGCCAACAAAGAGATGAGAATAAAATTAAAAGGAAAAAAAAAATACTTGACCCCAATTCCCCATAACCTGCGCATCTTCTTTGAATTTGCTCAATGGCTGCATTTGACCATCCATGTGAAAAGCACCTCTAATTGCCCTTTATCTTTTAACATAAGCAGTGGAATGCAGAATGAGCGCAGAATGTGACTGGATAATGTCAATTAACACTGATTTAGTATTCATAGAAACAGTAACATTTTATTGCATTCATATTGGCAGACTTATTACAGTTTGCATAAGTCCCGTACCCTTCCTCAAACTTTTCACATTTATCTTTTCATTAATTTCAGACATTTCTTGAAGACGATTGCGCTGATAGGAAACATTATTAAACTTTTGGCTCATACCAGATTACCACTATCATCACTATCTCTTTTTTCCTTGACAGACTTTTCTATGTAGGATGAACAAGTATGCTAATTTTATTTAATTTTAGATATGGGAACATTTATCTTTCCACACCCTTCAATGCCGAGGACCTCTGGCTTTCGGGCTACTTTGAGGAAATAAAGTGTTTTTTAGGTTAAGGCACGGTGGTTACTCTCCATCTCTGTCTCTTTCTCTCTTTTCTTTCCCATTTATCACTCTCTTTCTTTCCGAAAGGACCAGGTGCTCCTTTATGTGAAAAATCTACTAAAGGACTCCCATGATATGCAGCCAGGCACCTTTCTAATCAGTCCCATGCTGTTTAATGGTTTATAACCTCACTTCATATGTAAATGTAAACTTTCGGCTGAGAATGAGGTTGCAGCGTCATGGAAAATGACCTTGGATGAACAGGAATTCATACTCGGAAATGACCAACAACAAGAAACACAAAGACTGTGCTAGATACTCACCAACCGTTCATGCAAGCTTTGCTTCAAACACTCAGCTAGCTTTGTTTCTCGTTCCATCTGGATAGAGAGGAGGCCTGATAAGTATGACACGATTTAGCTGTTGTGTTGTGGATCTCAGATTGGTCAATTACACTTTGAAACATGGGAGAAATAGCGCTTTCACAGCAGTGTGTACAGAAGGCAGATCTCTGTCCATGGAATGATCCACCACAGACGTCTCTAAGCCTGCCACAAGCTGTTACAGCTCAGACTGAGTAAACGTGAACACCATTAAACAAATGAAGTACTTGATGTTGCAAATTTGGAAAGAATGAGAGATAAACGTTACGATAGGCCATGATGATTTGTGTTGTCTATGTGGCAGACCAGATGGAGACCGGATTTAAACACTTCTAATGCTCTGGCATTGTCATTGCTAAACAGTGTATTAGCATGTCATGCATAATAACAACTGCTCCCGCCGGCATGTACAACGTTTATCTCTGAGGTCTGCATGAGAATGTGTCATTTAAACAGTACACACACTTCAAGGGTAAACTACTCCCCTCCACTGCAGCTGCTCTGTCTTCAGCATTCCAGTTTCCACTCTTGCACTTTTGACCTTTTCATCCAGACGCTATTTCTGTGTCTATTCATTATGCCTGTAAGGGTCTCTTAAAATGGTAATCACTTCTTCTAACTGGTGTCACCTGCTCAATTTGTGCATGTGCAGCTTTCATAAGTAACACAACATACTATATATACAGTGGGTACGGAAAGTATTCAGACCCCCTTCAATTTTTCACTCTTTGTTATATTGCAGCCATTTGCTAAAATAATTTAAGTTAATTTTTTTTCCTCATTAATGTTGCTCTCTGGAATACTTCATTCTGATTGGTCAAAAGGTGCATTTCCCAGGCAACTGGTTTCCCACATAGCTGTGCTAGTTTCATGTCACACCAAAGTCTCTTTTTTTTTCTTAAATAATAAAATAATTTAAATTCAAAACAATAAATCAGGTCGGCCCCACTTTATATTAAGTGGCCTTAACTACTATGTACTTACATCAAAAATTAAGGTTAAGGTGTAAGGGATGAGTCAACAGTGTAATTATAAATGTAATTACAGAAATTAATTACAGATGTAATTACATGCAGGTATTTTTAAAGTATAAGTACAATGTAAAAACATATATGTGCACAATAAGTGCATTGTACCAAATTATTAATTTAAATGTAAGTACATAGTTGTTAAGGCCACTTAATATAAAGTGGGTCCATCAGGTCTTTGGCTTTCTAATCACTAAGCTGTTATTTATTTTGCTATAAGGGCCTGATCACCATATATACCTGTATATAATCTGCAGTCTATAACGTTTTTCGTTTAAATATGATCCTAAATCAATTTTTGAGCAAGTACATAAGCCAGTGTTCTACTCCTTATCTGATTCACAACGGTAAGCTTCTAATAATGTGTTCTAATCTGAGTAGTACTGGTAGGTTTTCGCGGCAAATACAAGATTGCCGCCATTCATCTTTGTGTCATTGCGTCACTTCTGTATACATAAAGAAGGAGTCCTGGCTAGTAGGCTATATCGTATGTGAGGATCTTGCAGGTGGCTGATCTTTTATAGCCTTTTCTCACAGCAGCTGAAATAATTAAATTTATCGTTTTGATGGCGGATTGTAATCCAGAAAGATGCAAACGACAATCATCAGTGACAACTGGAGATTCCCCTGTTGTCACTAGTAGTCTACAGATAACGCTAATGCACACTAAATGCTGAATGTTGGTTACATTAACAATTTGAGAACAAAGTATAACAATAATAATTTGCACGGTTTGATGTGATATGAGCTGAGCTTTTATTTAATCACTATTATTAGTGTGATGTATTGTAATGCTTTTTTTATTCTCAGTTGGTCAGAACAAAAGTGGCAGACATGTTATAACTTGTTCAGATGACATTTTCCCGTGAACGATCTTATTTGGGTCATACTTTCAAGACTTAGAATCTGTGATTCCAGAGTACAGTTAATATCCACACCTGTGCGGTGACTGACAGCCACACATCCTCAAAACATTAGATTCATATGCGCTGAGGAACCCTGCTGATGCACAACCTATGCAAAAATGATAATTACATAAATAACTGCAATTGCAGATTTCAAACAGAGATGGCGACAAAGAGGCAGCACTAACGGACTGCAGCTTTAACATAAGATTTCAAGTTCTAATTATTTTAATTTAAGATAACTTATCATGAGTAATTAAAAAGATTCAACTTAGTTGAATCTTAGTTGAATAAACTTATACTAATTAATTCTAAAAATGTTTTATACATCTGATTTGTCTAGCAATGGTGAAAAACACAAATAGGCAATGTACACACTTGTGACTAAAAATTAATTAAATTATATATTAATCCAACTGTAAATAGCAACATTTAGGCTAATTAATACTACTACTACTACTACTAATAATAATAATAATAATTAATATTATTATTATTATTATTATTATAACAGTAATGTCTTTCATCATATTGATGTTGCCCCATTTAAAAAAAAAATATGGCAAAACAAATACAAAACAAATCAAATAATGTTGCAAGCTATGTCAGAAACTGAGGTCATGTTTAAAGCCATTTTTCTTGTGCTGAAACAATCCTCCTCAAGGCACCAAAGAAATTGGTGTAAAAAAATCTCACTTGTTGTAAATCACTAAAATGTCTAACAAACTGCAACAACTTTAAACAAATAGTTCCTCATTTTGCAATTGGATCAATGATAAACAGGTATCCATCTCATCTTGTTGATCTTTACTTTTAACAACTCTGAGGCATAATATCCTGCCACCTAAAAGCAGAGATGAAATATCAGTTCTGTGTTATTTTGCATTGCCTTCACATGCCCTGGATCAATTTTCTAGAGTAAATAAGAAATGTTGTAAGTCTTGTGAAAGAGCCTGGCTTTGGCCAACACTGCAGAAATTGACATAAATAGGTCTTCAAGTCTCACACAGTAGTGTGTTTATGCACCACGCAACCCACGCAATTGTATGGGGCCCCGCAGTCCAGGGCCCCCCCCCCCCCCGCGGACGGGGTTT
>NW_015548280.1:168024-169335 GCF_001515605.1 Sinocyclocheilus anshuiensis
ACGTGATTTCTACCGATGGGAATGGAGAACCGGCATTTTTTTGGACCGGTGCGTAATTGGGTCAATACTGGACTACCGATAAGCTTCAGGACAAACAATACTGTTATCGATATGTGTGTTGTTTTATCTCCGTACTTCTGTGTTAATGGTGAATTAGAAGCTGTTCTCATAAACCGATCTCAAGCTGATGTACCGTCTCAATCTCTGTCCGCCGCAGGTAAAATAATTATAATGCTGAAGATGAGGTGCAATTCATATTTCTTTATTAAATAACTTACAAAATAATTTGAAAACTTTCTGTGAGGCGTAATTTTACAAACAGCACGAGTTCTCCGCGAGCTCTCTGTCTTTACCTCTCAAAATGCGCAAATGGCTTCATATCACCACATCGCGTCTGCACTATAAGCGAGCTGCACACTGCACGGTTGACACAGGAATTGTCACAGTTTACATGCATCGTCACTAAAGTTTATAATTTGCATTTCTTTTTTAAGTTTGGCCAGTATTTAAACCATTCAGCACTTGTGCGCTCTCCAGGGACTGTGTGCTCATGCACACTCAACAATTGCCCCATTGTAAAAACAAAAATACACAGCGTGATCAAACATTAATTTAATATATTTGAAAAAAAAAAAAAGTCTAAAAATTCCCTCCTCCACCACTCAAATTAAAAGAAAAAAATCCTCCCTCCCACAAGAGTCACCTAAGAGGCGAAATTCACCCCATTTTCAAAAATGAAACTCAGGCCCTGAATGAATGTCTGTAAAAATCATGATTGAAGTATCACAATAAATAATTCTACATATTAAAAAGAAGACTTTGTATCATGTAGATAAAAACAGAGATAAAAAATGTCCCTCTAAAACAGAGAGGGACACTCTCTGTTAGGAGAAATCACACCCGCTCCCTGAGAAATTAAATAAAAATCGCAAGAGATACCAGAATTCTCTATTATATTATGTTGTGCTCCTATGCACATGATTTTCAAATATGCTGTGCTATGGTATGCAGAGGAAATCTCTCTCTCTCTCTCTCTCTCTCTCTCCCTCTCTCTCTCTCTGAAGGGCCTTTTGTGCCTTTTTATGTTTGCTTAGAGGCATTTGTAAACTGCGGTATTAAAATAACTTGAAATTTTCAACATCTTTTTACATCATTTATTTTTGCACCAAATTACAGTACAGAGAGTAGTGTGGATAACTCTATCGATAAGTAATATCGTATCGGTATCAATACGTAAATGATACCCATCCTTAACCCGGAATCGATCGCAAACTCCACCGACCCCCCCCCCCCCCGGACCCCTCCTGGCGG
>NW_015548280.1:169613-170370 GCF_001515605.1 Sinocyclocheilus anshuiensis
ACCCCCCCCCCCCCGGGACCACTTGCTGAGGGCCCCCAAAACACTAAACACGCCCCTGGTCTCACAGACACGTCAGACTCAGAGTATGAGAAAATAAAACAGAGAGAGAGATGAGTAGTAAGTGGATGAAGAAATAAGAGTAATGCCTTTCTGACGAGGAGCTAAATACTGAGGTAATTCTTTAGAAAGCATAATGGCAGTTATTACCATTAGCAACCGATTAAATGAGAGGAATTTGCAAGAACAGAGAGAGTATTCACATCCTATAATATGGCCGTGCCCTTCTTGGTGGAATATTAAGACCCGCGATGGGTTCAGCACAATTATCCTTTAATTAAAGCTTGTTAGTGTTCTTTGAGCAATGCTAAAGAATATATTTCTGCACTTATCCTGAAGACATCTGAACATATAATTCAAAAGAAAGAAAATTCCAACAGAAATTTTGTATCTAGAATCGCAAGACGCTTTTTCAACCGTCTACATGCTCTTTTGTACATCTTTTTGCATTCAGTTAAATAGGACATACGAGAGCCTGTAGAGTCTTTGTAACAGCAGTTCTGGAGATGAAGTGAAGTGAAGTGAAGTGAAGTGAAGTGAAGTGAAGTGAAGTGAAGTGAAGTGAAGTGAAGTGACGTGAAGTGAAGTGAAGTGAAGTGAAGTGAAGTGAAGTGAAGTGAAGTGAAGTGAAGTGAAGTGAAGTGAAGTGAAGTGAAGTGAAGTGAAGTGAAGTGAAGTGAAGTGAAGTGAAGTGAAGTGA
>NW_015548280.1:170528-180980 GCF_001515605.1 Sinocyclocheilus anshuiensis
AAAAGTGAAAAAGTGAAAGTGACGTGACATGTGGCCAAGTATGGTTACCCATACTAGGAATTAGTGCTCTGCCTTTAACCCATCCTAAGTGCACACACACAGCAGTGAACACACACACACCGTGAACACACACCCGGAGCAGTGATGCACTCTCTCGTCGAAAGATGAGATGCTATTTACTTAATTCTGCCGATGAAATGGTATGACTGACAGATTAATGGAGAGGTTTTTGACAGTCAGCCTCGCCATCACAGTGTGGGAGACTTTCTGAAATGAAAATTAGACATCACTACTCTTCCGCATCCATATAATTTCACAGGAAATGCCTATAATAACTAGGAGAATTTCTTTGAAGATACTGACTAATTACTCTGTGCCATAGCTCTTTTTGTTTGAAAAAAAAAAAAAAAAACACTAAATGGCTAATAGCTGGCATGGGGACTGTGTGAATTTACTTTTTTAGAGGAATCACAAAACACACCAGAACGTACTATGGCACTTGTTTCCCATTTGTACATATATATATATATATATATATATATTAATCATGTATGTGCATTTGTGCTTGTCTATACTACACCTGTAAATGGTTGTTAGTGAGCTGTACAATCATTTAGCTGGTACTGAAAAATTAAATTTTGTTTAACTTCAGTCCTCCACCAACTACAACAATTACTACAAAAAACAATAATTATAATTTAATCAGTTTCTTTTAATGGTAACTTTCCCACTTCATGTTTTCAATAAGACTAATGTAACAACAATTTAGCATTTGGATGCAAAGTTAACTATTAACTGCAACTGGCAGAGCTTTCCATCACCTGGCACACTTGACCCCACAGCTACCAATATTTGGAAAATGCTTCCATGCTTCCTTTAATGATTCCTGGTTAATCTTTAGCCCCCCCAAAAAAATCATACAAGTTCATACATTGCCAATTTATGGATGGGGGAGCACGGGGCACAAACTAACGTGTGGTTAGTTGAAGATATCGCTGAACATTTATTTTACCCTAGTAAAAGTACATTTCTGGCTTAAGCACATTGTTCACCTCAGTTTTTAGTATTCACTTAAAATGAGACATCTCCAATCTGTTATTCATCAGTTTAGTTTTTTTAATGCTTCGCTAACTAGCAGACACACTAACCAGTTTAAAATTTCCAGTTGTGTCCTGAGACTGCGCTCTACTCCCCCCCCCTCCCCCCTCCGGGGGAGCCAATCATGGCGGCTGCGGCATACCTGGGGGTAAGGACAGAGAGATGAGGCGAGAGAAAAGGAGATGGAAGGATGAGGAGAGACAGAGACGAGAGAGGGGAGAGAGGGAAAAATTATTGTCCCGGTTCCCAGACACACTGCCACTCGGCCTTCCACCAGTTGGGTAAACTCTTCCGCAATGCCTGGCGGCGGCACTGGATAGCCCTCGGTGGACGGCCCAACACTCCTCTGCCGCCGGCACCTACGGGTTCGGGTCAGCCGGCAGGAGTCCCCTGTTCCCTGCTCCTCCCCATCATGGCGGATGGCAGCAGGCTCCGGCCTCAGGCGAACGGCGACGACTCCTCCACTCCCTCACGGATGGCAGCCGTCCCTCCACATCCCAGGTGGCCGGCAGCAAGTTCGTCCGCCCCCCGGGCAACTCACTCCAGCCCACCGCCTTGAGCGTCCATGGCGGCAGACTGCTCCGCCATGCTCGATGGCACCGTGGGTTCACCACACCGGCGAGGGACCTGGTTTCGGCACCAATGTAACACAGTTCGTAGATCGGGAAGATGGAGGTGGGAACCGGCGAACATTCAAACAAAACTTTAATAATAAAATAAACACACAACTGAAAATAGCACGACAGCCCCTCATGGACGACTGCCGCGCACAAACAAAACCAAAACAACATGAATCCAGGCCTGGTTCTCTCTCATCTTGCACTGTTGTCATTCCTCCTTTTATCCTTCCGTAGCTCCTCCGTGGGACTCGATACTCGGTGAGTGGCGCAGGTGTCATGCATTATCACTTACTCCACCGGCTTCGCTCCATTCCCACGGCTCTCGGCCCCCCCTCACTCATCATACTTATGATATGCTCATCATTGTTTTTCAGTATACCATAGAAACATGTGGTGAAAGTGATCTACAAATACTGAAGCAGCAAATTTTGCCAACGATACTCGGTGAGTGGCGCAGGTGTCATGCATTATCACTTACTCCACCGGCCTTGCTCCGTTCCCATGGCTCTCGGCCTGCCCCACTCGTCACAATGTGGAAGAAACCTTGGTTCCTGTCTCAAGGCCCGTCATTGGGGGCTCCTTGTTGTCGTGTAACGCTAACGAAGGACACCTCCCTCACTGACTGGGGAGCGGTCATGAGTGGCCGCTCTGCCCGAGGTCTGTGGGAAGGCCATCATCTCACGTGGCACATCAACTGCCTGGAGATGTTGGCGGTGTTTCGAGCTCTAAAACACTTCCTTCCAGACCTAAGGGGACCTCATGTGCTTGTCCGCACAGACAACACATCGGTGGTCTCCTACATCAACCGGCAGGGTGGTCTGCGCTCGCGCCCCCTTTACAGGCTGGCACACCAGATCCTCCTGTAGGCTCGGGGAAAGTTCCTCTCACAAAGAGCAGTCTACATCCCTGGCCATCTCAATCAGGGAGCAGACATCCTGTAGAGACAGGGGCTGAGGCCCGGGGAATGGAGGCTCCATCTAGAGGTGGTGGACCATCACACTGGCCTACGAGTCCTCTGGTCTCCAGTCACCAATGGGGGTCAGTGTGCACTCGGGCGTGCTTTTCAGTGGGCGTGGCCCTCCAGGATATTCGTGCTGTGGCGGGCTGGTCCTCTCCACACACATTTGTCCGGTTTTACAGTTTGGACCTGACACCAACCCCAGGGTCCCAAGTTCTCTCGTCTTGATGTGCTCGCCAGACACACATCAGACAGGGACTTGCTCGTATGGCGCAGTGGGTATTCTCGTTCCCAAAGCATTCGAGGCAGCTCGAGTTCCTGAAGAGGAACGTCTCGAGGTTACGTATGTAACCAAGGCCCCCCGAAGGGAACGATATGCTGTGTCTCCCTGCCATACTCCCTGCATCCCTGCAGGCGCTCGCTTCCGCAGAAGCTAACATGTGTTTGCCGGATGCGCCTTTATGCTTCCTGGTTGCTCACTTCACCACGCTCGTGACGTCTCGCTTCTCTATTGGACTGATTTCACACATTCTTCAGTATGGGGTCTCGCCGGGGGCATTCCCAAAGCGTACGACACAGCGTCTCGTTCCCTTCAGGGAACCATGGTTACATACATAACCTTGAGACGTTTTATCTGACTAGTATCATAGCACAAGGAAAAGCAAGGTGAGAACAGAATTAATTTGTGCGATGACAGCAAAGAGCAATGGTCACTAGTTCACCTCAGAGTCTGTGGATGTGGCAAGTTAAGAGTTCTGCAAAACTGATAGTTTTCATGAGCTGTCTGCTAAAGTGACCTTATATCATTTAAAAGACCCTTGACAGAGATCTCTAGACAAAAAAAGAGAGCAACAATAACACCTTCTCTCTGTGTGTAACAACACATTTACCATGACATTAAAATTCAGATGCAAACCTCAGGTTGAAAGTCATAACTTCTTTTTGGTATGCAATAAAAAGCTCCTTCTGACTGAAGCCAATTTCTGTTGCTATTAAATATATTTGGAAATGTATTTTATTGTATTTTATGTTTCACTTGACACATCTGGAATCCAAAATGATGTACACATCCTTCAGCAGGTGGAAGGTGTCCTGGCCATGGAGGGTGATAAATTCAAATCTGTTCGAGGTAATGCTCACCTTCCTACTGCCTGCAAATTGTATGACAAGCTGCTTACTGAATGACAATTAGAATTTTATGATTTCATGTCAGCATGAATTTAATTGATGTACTGTAGCAACCTGTCTCCACACTCAAATTATACTGCCGTGGGCAGGAGGACAACTTGATCTATATGCTTGAAAAGGGCCATCCATAAAGTCACTAACATCAAACCTCACTGAAAAGGCTTATGATTCATTTTTATCAAAAAAAATAAAAATAACAGAGCTACAGAAAGACATAGTTTAAAGCTGACAATTACTGTAAAAGTACAGCTTTCCAGTATGCCAGTTTGTCCATTTTTATTTTTGCTCCTAAGACGTCCAAATATCCAATTACTCTTTTTGTACTAACTAGGTACACACCAATATTAAAATTCTGGCCCGACTATTTTAGCAACTAAACTAAAACACTAAGAAAATAAATAATTTTAAATGCTACAAGTGAATTTAGGCAAAAGGACATTACACTACTGTTCAAGAATCAATATATATATATATATATATACAGTTATATATACAGTTATATATATATATATATATATATATATATATATGCTAGAAGCAGAGCAGTTTTCAGTAACAAGGGACCAAAGGTTAGCAGATTGTAGCGGCTCAAAGGGAGGGCCCTTCAGGGCCATCAGAACAGTGGGCAGATCCCATGTAGGGACAGTGAGGCGGATTCAGCCTCCTGGCCCCCCTCAAGAAACGGACAACTAAGTTGTTCCTGCCCACCGATTGGCCCGCTATAGGAGGATGGGAAGCTGCTATAGCTGCTACATAGGCCTTGAGCGTGGATGGGGAGCGCCCTTTATCCAGCAGCTCTTGTAGGAAGGACAATACCACTGATAAGTCACAGGTAGACGGTCCTCTCCGCGGTTTAGGCCCCAGGTGGAGAAAACAGATCACTTATGGGCGTAGAGGCGTCTTGTAGACATAGCTCTACCCTCCAAAATAGTGTTTAACACACGCTCTGGGAGGTTTACAGACTCCCATCGAGCGGCCAAAGGTGCAGAGCCCACAGCTCAGGCTGGGGGTGCCATATTGTCCTGTTCGCCTGAGAGAGGAGATCCTGCCTCAGGGGAATGGGCCAAGGGGCTGCTACGAGCAGCTGAATCAGCTCTGAAAACCAATGCTGGTTCTTCCAGAGGGGGGCCACCAGGAGAACCTTGTGTTCTTGTTCTCTGACTCGCCTGATTACCTGTGGGATCAGGGCGATCGGGGGAAATGCATAAAGGAGGAGGTTGGGTCAGTCGTGGGCCAAAGCATCCCTGTCCTTCGAATAATAAATTGGGCAGTGAGAGTTGTCTTCTGAGGTGAATAGGTCTACCTCTGCCTTGCCAAAGATCTCCCAGATTTCCTGAACCGTCTGCGGATGGAGCATTCACTCCTCTGAGGGGACCTTGCTCTGTGATAGCATGTCTGCTCCTCAGTTCAATCTGCCCGGTACATGCCCTGCTCTCAGCGAACGCAAGTTGAGCCGAGCCCATTCCAGGAGGCGCTATACCAGAATGAAGAGGCGCTTCGAGGAGAGTCCTCCCTGGCGATTTATGTAGGACATCACAGACATGCTGTCCGAGCGGACCAGAACGTGGTGTCCCTTCAGGTCTGGCAGGAAGAACTGACAGGCCCAACACACTGCTAGCATTTCCAGGCAGTTAATGTGAAGCCCTTCCTCTGCTTTCGACCAATGACCGAAATTCGATTTGCTGTCACACAGAGCTCCCCAACCCCTGTTGGAAGCATCTGTAGAGACAACCGTCCTCTTGCAAACCATTCCCAGGGCCATGCCCTGTTCCATCCACTGAGAGTCCTTCCAAGGGGCTAGGGCTGTTACTCAGGCCTGATCCACCTTGATACGTAGGCGTCCGTGATGCCGCGCATGGGATGGAACCCGCGGTTTCAGCCAGCGCTGAAGGGGCCGCATACAACGCTCTAAGTGACTGAGGAGGAGGATCCTGCGAGATAGCAATTCTGTCTCTGACTGGGCCAAAATGAGCCAGTCATCGAGGTAGTTGAGAATGCGGATTCGTAAATCCACTTCGTAAAAGTGCAGGGAGCCAGAGACAGTCCGAAGGGAAGGACCGTATATTGATAAGCCACTCCCTCGAAGGTGAATCTCAAGAATCGCCTGTGATGGGGGCAGTCTGGATGTGAAAGTAAGCATCTTTCAGATCCAGAGAAAAGAACCAGTCCCCTGTGTGAATTTGTGAGAAGATCTGCTTCAGCGTAGTCATCCTGAACGGCCTGTCCATGAGGGCGCGTTCAGGCGTCTGAGATCAAAGATGGGCCGGAGGCCGCCATCCTTTTTGGGGATGAGGAAGTAACGGCTGTAGAAGCCTGATTCGCTCTGAACTGGAAGAACCGTCTCAATGGCTCCTTTTGCCAGCAGATTCATCACCTCGGAGTGCAGAACGTATGCGTCATTGCTCTGAACTGAGGTGGGAACCATGCCACTGAAACGCGGGGGTCTTTGAGCGAATTGAAGTGAATAACCTCGTTTTATTATCCCCAAAACCCATTCTGACACTCCAGGGATGGCCTGTCAGGCCTCGGCCTGTGTGGCAAGGGGCTGGATTAGTTCGAGTGGCTGGTCACTGCATGGGGACAGGGCACTCGTGAGAAATGGAAGAGGAAATTTGCTCTCTTTTTGAAAATGTTTGTGCTTTATTTTGTCCACTATAACAGCGGATGGTTGCTTGGGCGCTTGAACGTGCCCAGAAATCGCAACAGACACATTGCCTTCTGCACCCCAAACTGAATGGGGTGATAGGAGGCTTAAGAGAGGTCGCTTGGGGGATGGTCCAGCTGTAGCGAGACTTGGCTCCCCCCTCTTCCTGTCCTGCAGATCAGGATGACGCCTGTGGCGTGGGGTCCAACGCTAGCTTGGGCCAGGGTCCCTGGCGCTTCAGGAAGGGGTAGCGTCTGGCTGAACGGGAATGCCCTCGGCGCCCTCGGGACGGCAGCAGCAGGTGCAGGCTTCGCAGGCTGTTGAGTCGGCATAGGCTTAGAGCGACTAGAGGCAGCTGCAGAGCTGGAGTGCTTCGGCAGTGTTATGGCTGTTTTTGGTTCTGTTTTGCTGTTGTTTTCTTTGTTTCTATAGGTTGCCAGCTAAGGATCCACCTGTTCTTAATTGGAGGACTAGGTATTTAAGAGTCCCATCCTTGTTTGGGAGGAGGCTGCTTCTTTTGTTAACATCCTGCCTTTGAGCTCTGCTGGACAGCTGGACCCCTTTGCCATTATCTTTCTTTAAATCTTTTTTCTGTTTATTATTCATTTATTTGCTATAATTAATTCTTTATTCCTATCTGTAACCCCTAGACTGAATAAATTCTTTTGGTTTAGAATGATACTTTTGGACTCAGTTCCCTTATTTATTGTTGTTTCCCAAGTCGGGATGTAACAGCAGGAAGTGTCGCATGGCCTGGGACAACTTCTGCGCCTCTGTAAAGCGCTCCACGAAACCCTTCGCTGCAGGTCCAAATAGGCCAGTGGGGGAGATCGGGGCGTCAAGGAAGGGGACTTTGTCCGTGTCCTTGATTTCTGTCAAGGTGAGCCTTAAGTGGCACTCAAGCACCACTAGGCTGGCCATAGATCTCCCAATTGCCTGGGTTGTGGTCTTAGTGGCGCGCAAGGCCTGGTCCGTCACGCTTCTTCTCCCTGAGCGTCGCGGGGTCCGGGCCAGACTCGTCCATGCAGGAAAGGAGTTTCCCTGAAAGACCTGAAGGACCGCCATGGAATGGAGCGCCTGTCCAGCCGAGGAGTAGGCACATCCAGCAAGAGCTGAAGTAGTCCTACACGGCTTGGACAGATGGGTGGCCTTTGCCTTCCAGCCGATGGCAGTGGGCGGGCAGAGATGCGCGGTCACTGACTCGTCCAGGGGAGGCAGCTTCTCGTACCCCTTTTCTTCAGCGCCATCTACCAAAGTGAGGGCGGATGAAGCGGAAGTATGGAGGCCTTTTTTGCCCAGTAGGGGGCACACCACAACCTGGAGAGCTCTTCGTAGACCTCCGGGAAGAACGGAGAGTATCGCTGGGCGAGGGGCCTGACGGCGCCCCGGCAGGAACCATTCATCCAGATGGTAGCGAGAGGGCTCCTCCGCCAGAGACCACTCTAATCCCAGCTCTTCGACCGCTTTCGAGAGGACGCGGAAAAGTTCAGCGTCCATCCAGACTTAGGCGGCGCTGCGCTCGGACGACGGCAAGGGGGTGGGGGTGGTAACCGAGCCCGACAGCTCCTCTGCGTCCGAGGCTGCCAATGGCAGCTCGTCGTCACTCCCACTGAACGAGACCAGGTCGCTCGCGCTGGCGGAGGGACGCTGGTCAGGTTGAGTAAAGACGATGGGGGATGCCTCTCTGTGTGGAGAGAGCGAGGCACGCGGGACCTGAGCTGACGTGAGCTCACTCGCATCCGAGTGCTGAAGATCTCTGCCCCGCTGCTTTTTCCTCACAGGTTCCTGGGAGGAAGAAAATGCGATGGCGCGAGGGGTTTCCGCATGGGATTTCCCCAAGCAGGACACGCACTCACTGTGGCCATCATCAGCGTGCAGGGGGGACCTGCACGTGCTGCAATAACGGCGCGGCATTTGAAACAATGCCGATTTGCTCTTTTAGAATGCTCTTTTAGGATCATTGCTGGATGGTGGCAGGGGAAGCGGGACCACTGCTGCTACGACGCTGAAGGCAGCGGATAAGCTGAGCAGAGAGAGGTCGCTGGTTCCACTGCGAGGCATGTCAACGGTGAGCGGGCTTCTGCAGATCAGCGGAGAACGTCGTCGTCGCTGAAGGAGAAGAAATCTGAGGATCCTGTGGCGAAGCGCCCGTTTATATAGCCAGATGACCCTGCCCCTTCTGGCGGGCTCTGGTGGGCTTCGTCGCCATAGGCTCGTGCCTTAATTCACTGCACGAACCAATGGCCGTGCAGTTACACTGCGTGATTGAACAAAGGCTTCAGGTTAGGAGAAAAATGACTTTTTCCCATAGCGTCTTGAGCAGACAGTACAAGTGAAGTATCGATAGGGAACTAAATTATTGCTACCTAACCCGCACAAAAAATGAGCACACATCAGAGGAAATATGTCGATTTGAAAGAGATGTATTTGACATTTATGCTACTAGAGTCATAAATTTGGCTTCCTCACGCACCTGCAGGGTTGTGCATCAGCAGAAAAAAAGAGCAGTGACATTGTTGACTACTTCTTACAGATATTTTTGTCCCCATTTTTTGCAAATAGATAATGCTGTCTCACCAGGATCTGATTATTTATAGCTTGTAAAACCTTGTACTGTTTCTAGCTGTGTTATAGCACCTCACATTCTGCATATCTTCTGAAGGATCCAAACATTAGAAACAAGTGGTAACAATAGTGTTTTTTAACAATGTATTTAAATCTGACCCTAACCGTTTGAGTGGCACATTTCAGCACCACTTGTTTTATTCATGTCTCAATGTAATGCAAAATGTCTGTTATTAAAGGATGGAGTATCAGCAAATAAACTTAGACTGAAAACAAAAATGTGCAGCAAAGCACTACTGCTCATTTTAAAGGTGAAGATATTAGCCATTCATGACATTGGATATTCACAGAGAAGTTTACAAAGCACAGCAGCAAAAACAGCCTGTTGAATTCTAAGGCACAAGAACATCACTGACACTGATAACCAGCTCAACCTCCTCAAGTAACATCTCACCCATCCTACACGCCTCACCACAGCATATCCGCTGATTTTATTCTGCTTCAGTCATATTACTGTTCGCCTTCCATAAATCACAACTCCCCAGCACAGACAGATGCACATAATGATATTTATTGTTTTGGGAAATGGCATCTTTGTTCCTGGAACATTTTCACTGCATTGTCAAGCTTATTCAAAACAACAGCAGGATGCACTCAATAGTGACCCGTAGCAGATATTAGGCACTCAGTGTCTACAAAATAATGGAACACATCTGGATAAATCACTTCAGGCAAACATTTGATGTCCTTGGAGAAACCTTGTTGCATTATTTAAAGAGACAGTAATGATGCTTCATTGTTCACTTATTTGTTTGTAGTTAGACTCAAAAAAATGCACTACTCAATTTGTTTTGACAGTTGTGGGATATAATAATCAGAAGTGCTTCAGGACCATGCATGCACAGTGGAGTTGTAATTCTTTCCTTATTGTTCACTTCCCTGAAAGGGTCTATAATGAGATTTTTATTTATTAATTTTTTTTATGAATGAGTGTTGCTCTACTGAGCCAAATCAGCACAACAGAAAAAGTACTTGCTTTGTATAATGACAGAACATACAGCCTTTAAGATTTTCTTTTTATATTCTTACTAAAGGGAAGTATAGTTTCAGTGCATCAACAGCACAGAATGCATTATTCTTGGCGTTCGTTTAATGAAAGAAACCAATAAATGAGATACATAAAAATAGTCATTATATGTGACTGTCACTGAATAGTGAAGCAATGGGCTTTTGGACTGTGAGTGTTTACACTGTTTTATTTCCACAGCACGAAATCCACTGCATTCAGCTCCACTGAACATAAAAGGAGCAATTTAGTTGTCATTTTCTGTTACTGTTGTGTGTGTTATATATATATATATATATATATATATATATAT
>NW_015548280.1:182053-185706 GCF_001515605.1 Sinocyclocheilus anshuiensis
CAACCACCCCCAGGTATTTGGGACTGCTGAGCGGGAGCAGTCCCAGCCGTCTAGCTCCTCATATCGCCAGACCCAGAAACAGAGCGTCGCGACCCGTACTCCCCCGCAGAAAGATCAAGGGGCGGGGCGGCGCTCTCGGCCGGGGCCTTCTAGACAGAAAACGGATCTGCGGACCGTTATTATGTCTAAGAGGACCTCGGCCAAACGGCCCTGACAATTCCACCGTCAGGGCCACGAGGGCAGCCCACCACGGGGAGGAGAGGTACACACCTCAGCACACGGTGCCCGATCCTCCTCAGTGCCCTCGGGGAGACTTACTGATGCCCCTGCCACCCTCGGTGCTTCAGGGCCCAGTAGGCTCCGGCGAGCAAAATTCCCAGCTGCCGCCCGGCGACGGTACGGCACGGGAAAGCTCGCCCCCTCAGATGAGGGCGCTAGAGAGCATAGATCGGTTTTTCCCTGCCGGTCAACCGCTTCAGGGTACCGAAGTGGCTCTTCTAGTAACACCAGACGCCAGTCTCGAGAGACTGGTTCCCTTAGTAGATGTTCTGGCAGCGTGGAAACTTCTGCCGAATGTCTCACAATGGGTCCTGCAGACTGTAGAGAGAGGTTACAGAATTCAGTTCGGTTCTCGTCCACCTCACTTCAACAGGGTCATTCCTACATTAGTAGGCTCCGAGCAGGCTCTGGTATTGGAACAGGAAGTAGACTCTCTCTTGAGGAAGGAGGCCATAGAAAGTGTTCCTCCTCTTAAGAGAGAGTCAGGGTTTTACAGCCGTTACTTCATCATTCCGAAGAAGGATGGAGGGTTGCGTCCAATCATAGATCTGCATCTTTTGAACCGTGCTATCAAACGGTTTCAGTTCAAGTTGCTTACGATCAAACAGATTGTGTCTCAAATCAAGTCCGAGGACTGGTTTGTCACGATAGATCTCAAGGACGCATACTTCCATGTATCCATTCTTCCTCAACACAGGAAGTTCCTGAGGTTTGCTTTCGGGGGCGAGGCATACCAATATCGAGTTCTTCCGTTCGGTCTATCACTCTCACCCCGCACTTTCACGAAGTGTGTGGATGCGGCGCTGGCTCCGCTGTGACTCCAGGGCATCCGCATACTGAATTACATCGACGATTGGTTGATTTTAGCTCAGTCAGAGCAGATGGCGGCTCGGCATCGAGATGTCGTCCTTGCACATATGAGAGAACTGGGGTTACGGCTGAACGCCAAGAAAAGTGTGCTTTCTCCAATACAGAGAACCACTTACCTAGGCGTGGTGTGGGATTCGACAACGATGCAGGCACAGCTGTCGCCTGCTCGTATCGAAGCGATTCTCACAGCCGTGAGAGGAGTGAGAGAAGGCCAGTCACTGACTGTCAGACAGTTTCAAAGACTGTTGGGTCTGATGGCAGCTGCGTCCAACGTGATACCTTTTGGCCTGCTGTACATGAGACCCTTGCAGTGGTGGCTCAGGACCAAAGGGTTTTCCCCGAGGGGCAACCCGCTTCGCACAATCAAGGTCACGCGGCGATGCTTACGTGCCTTAGACATGTGGAAGAAACCTTGGTTCCTGTCTCAAGGCCCGTCGCTGGGGGCTCCTTGTCATCGTGTAACGCTAATGACGGACGCCTCCCTCACGGGTTGGGGAGCGGTCATGAGTGGCCGCTCTGCCCGAGGTCTGTGGGAAGGCCATCATCTCACGTGGCACATCAACTGCCTGGAGATGTTGGCGGTGTTTCGAGCTCTAAAACACTTCCTTCCAGACCTAAGGGGACCTCATGTGCTTGTCCGCACAGACAACACATCGGTGGTCTCCTACATCAACCGGCAGGGTGGTCTGCGCTCGCGCCCCCTTTACAGGCTGGCACACCAGATCCTCCTGTAGGCTCGGGGAAAGTTCCTCTCACAAAGAGCAGTCTACATCCCTGGCCATCTCAATCAGGGAGCAGACATCCTGTAGAGACAGGGGCTGAGGCCCGGGGAATGGAGGCTCCATCTAGAGGTGGTGGACCATCACACTGGCCTACGAGTCCTCTGGTCTCCAGTCACCAATGGGGGTCAGTGTGCACTCGGGCGTGCTTTTCAGTGGGCGTGGCCCTCCAGGATATTCGTGCTGTGGCGGGCTGGTCCTCTCCACACACATTTGTCCGGTTTTACAGTTTGGACCTGACACCAACCCCAGGGTCCCAAGTTCTCTCGTCTTGATGTGCTCGCCAGACACACATCAGACAGGGACTTGCTCGTATGGCGCAGTGGGTATTCTCGTTCCCAAAGCATTCGAGGCAGCTCGAGTTCCTGAAGAGGAACGTCTCGAGGTTACGTATGTAACCAAGGCCCCCCGAAGGGAACGATATGCTGTGTCTCCCTGCCATACTCCCTGCATCCCTGCAGGCGCTCGCTTCCGCAGAAGCTAACATGTGTTTGCCGGATGCGCCTTTATGCTTCCTGGTTGCTCACTTCACCACGCTCGTGACGTCTCGCTTCTCTATTGGACTGATTTCACACATTCTTCAGTATGGGGTCTCGCCGGGGGCATTCCCAAAGCGTACGACACAGCGTCTCGTTCCCTTCAGGGAACCATGGTTACATACATAACCTTGAGACGTTTTATCTGACTAGTATCATAGCACAAGGAAAAGCAAGGTGAGAACAGAATTAATTTGTGCGATGACAGCAAAGAGCAATGGTCACTAGTTCACCTCAGAGTCTGTGGATGTGGCAAGTTAAGAGTTCTGCAAAACTGATAGTTTTCATGAGCTGTCTGCTAAAGTGACCTTATATCATTTAAAAGACCCTTGACAGAGATCTCTAGACAAAAAAAGAGAGCAACAATAACACCTTCTCTCTGTGTGTAACAACACATTTACCATGACATTAAAATTCAGATGCAAACCTCAGGTTGAAAGTCATAACTTCTTTTTGGTATGCAATAAAAAGCTCCTTCTGACTGAAGCCAATTTCTGTTGCTATTAAATATATTTGGAAATGTATTTTATTGTATTTTATGTTTCACTTGACACATCTGGAATCCAAAATGATGTACACATCCTTCAGCAGGTGGAAGGTGTCCTGGCCATGGAGGGTGATAAATTCAAATCTGTTCGAGGTAATGCTCACCTTCCTACTGCCTGCAAATTGTATGACAAGCTGCTTACTGAATGACAATTAGAATTTTATGATTTCATGTCAGCATGAATTTAATTGATGTACTGTAGCAACCTGTCTCCACACTCAAATTATACTGCCGTGGGCAGGAGGACAACTTGATCTATATGCTTGAAAAGGGCCATCCATAAAGTCACTAACATCAAACCTCACTGAAAAGGCTTATGATTCATTTTTATCAAAAAAAATAAAAATAACAGAGCTACAGAAAGACATAGTTTAAAGCTGACAATTACTGTAAAAGTACAGCTTTCCAGTATGCCAGTTTGTCCATTTTTATTTTTGCTCCTAAGACGTCCAAATATCCAATTACTCTTTTTGTACTAACTAGGTACACACCAATATTAAAATTCTGGCCCGACTATTTTAGCAACTAAACTAAAACACTAAGAAAATAAATAATTTTAAATGCTACAAGTGAATTTAGGCAAAAGGACATTACACTACTGTTCAAGAATCAATATATATATATATATATATACAGTTATAT
>NW_015548280.1:185996-186194 GCF_001515605.1 Sinocyclocheilus anshuiensis
TAATTTCCGCGATGCGGAAAACACAGACTGGTTCGTAGAATCCAATCGTAAAAACGGAATTCCTATAGCCTAACGTGGAAGAAATATGGCACATTTTGGACGAATAAATCAAAAGTACGTCAGTGCACTTGAATCAAAACGCGATATGGACTAGTGTCTGTGAATATTAAGCCGCGAAAAGACAATATATGAATCCTG
>NW_015548280.1:187059-190258 GCF_001515605.1 Sinocyclocheilus anshuiensis
CAGAAAGCACACATTAAATTGTTCAAAAGTGTACTGTAGACAGTAAAGAATTTGACATTGTTGCAATACATTTCTAATCTCTTCATCATAAAAAAGTTAGATTATCCTATTAGAATGGTTTATGATAGATACAACTGGAGTAATGGCTGCTGAAAATCTAGCTTTGTCATCACAGGAATAAATTACACTTTACAATAATTCAGTAATTTCACAACATTAGTGTTTTACAGTATTATTGATCAAATAAATGCAGCCATGCTAAACAAACAAACAAATAAATAAATAACAAAATATCTTACCAACCTCAAACTTTTGAATGTTAATGTATAAAAACAGTATGAAAAATGGTGTGTAAAAATAGTGTGGAACTGTTTTCTAATTATTAAAAAAGTAAAGTAAATGATTAGCGTGTTAATTATTAATTTTAAGTAAGCATTAGATGATGACAAAGGTCAGATGTAGTTTAATAAAAATTCGCAATTAAATGTCAAACCGATATATATCCAATATCTACCAATAACGATAAAGTGCCAATATATGCCTCTGTATTGTCTATCTCAAAAGTTAAGTAAAGAGATACTTTGTGAATTTATTATATACCCCTCAAATGCAATAAAAATAGACTAATACAGCCAATTAAGAGCTGCAGTCCAGGAGAAGAAGCGATCTCTAAGAATAGTCCGAAGACCGATGGGAGTTAGAGACCATTTCCAGTCTTTTTGTGTTCATTCCATGCTGAACAAAACAGACAGAAGAAAATATATTAATATCTACAGTATCTCGCATCTATCATTTTGTGTTGCACACAGAGGAGTATGAATGTTCTAGCAAGTTCTCCTCCGCACCAGCATCCTCCTTTATTAGATTGAACTGCTCAGGTATACAGCTGGGAGGGGAAACTGAGACTGATTCAATCTGCTAACCTCTTGTGTTAGCCTGCTGTTGATAGGAAGTCAGGTCATCATGCCCTGAGGTCCTGGCCTTGCTAAGAGAGTTAAAAAGCTATTCTTCTGTGAGACCTCAGCCTAAATCTCATCCACTGCACTGGCCCCTCTGACAGAGATGTGCTTATAAGTGATTTCTTTATTGTACTTTTATTGTAGCAATTATAGTAAAGTGTAGTGAGTTATCTGGGATTATTTATCAACTGTCCCTCTGCAAAACAACCGCTATGACCTGGATAGAGCTGCAAGTCTGCGACCGGGAAGACAATTTAACTTAAGTTTCGCTATTACCTATAAATATTTCTGACAGGACTATGGACAGAAAAGGGTAATTATCATACACAGCATAATCAACATATACCAGCAGTGAAATCTCTCTGCATTTTGAGAGTGAACGTTTTGGATGAAAAGTGAGGTTTCATAGCCACTTGCAGCTGTTTATATCAAGCAGAAAATGACTGATTACTATCACATATTTAAAGCACTGAAGCAGTGACCCCGAGGAGGCTGGGACTGCACAAGAAGAGAGCCTCCATACTGATAGGAATCAGCTTGGATGATGAGTAATCGTGCACACAGAAACGTTCAGGCATTTCTAATTGGATCCAGAGGACTGTTGTTTCAAAGGTGTGAATTAACCTAAACCCATGTGACAATTTCACAGTCTTAGAGGTATCTTCTGTTTCACAGCAAAAGCAATAGTGTTTTAACATTTGGCATTATGACAGCATTTAACTTTTTTCTTTTTCATGAGATACCTGTTCAAATTAGGAGCCACACTGCTTGAAAATAAGCCTGGAATCAAAGAGTGCAGCTGAAAGCAGATAAACAGATCTGTCTTGTTAATTGAGCAGCAACATGTGGTCAAAAATCACAGACCAATATCACTCTCATTCTACTGTTTTATTTATGTTTTCATGGAGTAGCATTTATTTAAATCTGTGCAGCTGTAATATACAACTCTCCTTTGTCTACACAATTAACTATGGTACATTTAATCAGCATTTTAGGCAAGCATCCAAACACTAGCTGACACACAAAATATTCCAGGCAAATAGAAAAATGGAAACGGCTGCTGTTACATCAGCAACTTTGGTAGTAGAAACAGCAATGGAAACAACAAAACTGACAGTGCATTATAGTGCATTCACAGCAACTATAGCCATTATTTAATTAATCATAACACACTGCAAAAGCATTTTGTTCTTCTAAACAACTGTGTATTTGTCTGATGTAAGTCTGGCAAGAAAAACTGTAACTGTTAAAATGAGGAATTTGAAGTGGCTCAAATACTAAAGAATCAATAATTCAGTGTTTTGAAAAGTCTTTTGAAAAGTCATCAGGCAGAGAGGATAGATCTACTGCAACAGACTTCAGAACCTGGAATCATATTTACTTTAATAATTTACATTATATTTCATGGTACACATATTAGATGTGATTGTTTGCAATATCAATAACAACAGACATTGCATTGGTTTTGTAGTTCAACATCGCCATCCAGACAAATTCATTTCCTGGGATGTCTGTTATAGCTTCAAGCCACTGAAGTTGCTATAGGTATATTTTAATTTTTACTCTTTTTGGTAGTGTTTTATCTTTGATAAAAAATAGAGGCTTTCATGCCTTCAGCAAAGACTAACAAACAAACAAATAATAATAAAAAAAGTATGTTTTTATTCATGACATATTCAACAGATTACTGGGGTGCAGTGTGTCTGGAGAAGGAATGCTTTCCGATGCTAAAAATGCCAATACAAGGCTGAGATGCTGAGAGGCGGGGAGGGCCGGCAGCCCTCAGGAAAACATACACTACTGTTCAAAAGTTTATTTCCTCAAAAATAGGGTAAAACTGTTTCTTACTATTATCAACATTTATCAACATTATCTAACATAATTTAATCTTATATTCATATTTAAACACACTACAGTTGAAAGGCTTGAAATAAATTAATAATTTTATTCTGCAAGGATGCATTAAATTGATTAATAGTGACAGTAAAAAATCAATTAAAAAAAGTTTAACATCACATGAATAAATTACATTTTAAAATATGCTAAAATAGAAAACAGTTATTTCACAATATTTCACAATACTACTGTTTTTACTGTATTTTTTTATAAAATAAATGCAGCCTTTGTGAATATAAAAGACTTCTGTAAAATAAATATAAGATATAAGATGGATGGATGGATGAATAGATAGATAGATAGATAATCTTACTGATCCCCAACACACTCTATATACAAGGAAG
>NW_015548280.1:190584-204022 GCF_001515605.1 Sinocyclocheilus anshuiensis
TTTGATTAGTCAAAGCAATTTAAAGTTGCCTAAGCCCATCTTATTTTCTGGAGGCACACCAAAATGGTACATGCTGTCACTGTGCTTATTTACAATATGTATTGTGTCCATGTAAAACATGAAAATGTAGACACAGAGAGGAAGAAATAATCTGTCAGGGATAAAATGAAGCCACATTAGTTTAAACGAGCAGGTTTGCTTTGTACCTCAAAGAATAGCTGTGATGTGACATCTGACATGACAGATAATCCTGAAGAAATTAATGATTTTTCTCGTTAATAAACAATATGTGATAAAGCATATATTTGTCAAACATGTCACAGCCGTAATTTCAGTCCTCAGATTTGCTTGATGTTCCACATTTGAAAACCAGCTGTAAACAAAATAGATGGAGGGCAAAGGAGCATACAAATATAATTTAAGCACATGTTGCTCAAGGTGTTCAGCTAAATTCATAGCAGAGACTGACAGGATTACCTCTAATTTGTTGGAAGAATTGTTTTGAAGCACAACAAAAGTAGCTCAGAATGTCAGTGCATCAGGCTTTCTTACTGAGCCTTATTCTCAAAGCACAAAAGAAAGCCGACATCAATGTGCAGTGACGTGGCAGGCGCACATATGGAGTCTATTACTTTCCACCTCCTCCTCCACCTCACCAAAATACAGGCGTGTCGCCACGCTAACCAATTCTCATATTCCAGAAAAAAAAAGCACAAAAATACATTTCAGCCTGCCAGCAGTCATGCGGTCAAGCTCCTACAAAGAAGAGAGAAACCACACGGATACTGAGAGCCCCATCCACGAACACACACTGCTAAATGCACAGCTGCAAGTGTACTGGGAGTGTCGGCCATTTGCGTCTGAGGACTGCAAGATAGCATGTGCTGATTAGCAAGTGGAAATTTGGGGTTAGTTTTGTGCTTAATTCAAGTGAAAACCAATTTACTTATTTGATCGGTATCTATGTTACAACAGCATAAGTAGTAAGTCTAATTTACATATATTGCCTTTGGCACCAGGAGTGTTAACAAGCCTCTTCATTCAACCTCACCTCAGAAAAATTACCTCACATGAAGTGTGTAATATTTCTAATCAGAAAGGGAATGAACTTGCAGCGAGTTTTATGATTAGAATTAATAATCTGAAATAACGAGATGACTGCTCCATTAATATTTCACATAACAGCATCGTACAGAATACGTAAACAACAGAGGGATGTGTGGCGCAAAGCGTAATTGTCATTTCTAATTTTCTGCCCAGACAAGACAGAACGGGCGTTCAAGACGGTGAAATATAGATGCTTGGCAGACCTTCCTGTCTCACTGTGTAAATGTGGTGTAGTCCAATTAGGTCTCAAGAACAGACGCAGTCACATGCACACACACACTTTGCGGTAAAAAGACAGGAAAATAATGAACCGTCTGTGAGTCATCAGGTGTACACGGAGACTTGAATCTCTTTTCTGCTTAGAAAGACTGAGCCTGTCAATCCTCCACATCACAGTGAGACTTCTGCCGCTTCACAGGAGGTTCAGAGTGGCAGGAGTAAAAAATCTGTGTATTTTCCGCATTTAAACACCGCTAGAGTTGCAACAAACTTTTCCACACAAACCTTTCGTCTTATAAATAATACACCTATGAAGGTCAAAGGGGAAGACAACCAACATCTGGGCTGAGAGGACGAGGATGAAGATGAGGAGGGCTGAGATTTTCTCCGTTGGCTCTGCACAGTGCTATTGGTAAACACAACATGGAGGACCTGGAGGAATAAATAAATGCTATTTTCCATTTACTTGCACCAGTGAATCCTTGAGAGATACAGGATTGGATGGAGAGCAGAGTGACATGAGGCATATAACTGTTAGCACAGAAATTGTGGCAAGGGATACCCGGCCCTCTCACTCCCTCTTTCTCTCGCTCCCGAGGAGGAAAAAAACACACAGAAATAAAGCCGAAAGAAAAGCTCCACATTGTGCTCAGAAGGGCTTCGGCGCCGCAATCAAGCATTTCTGTGTAGCCAAGGATCAGAATGGAAAATTCGGGATGAAACACGATTTGCAGGGTGCTATTTATTGAAAGATTAGAGGACATCTACGCAAACAGAGAAGCCTTGCACTCGGATATTTGCATTTATTTTCAGCCACCATTTGGTGTTCAAATTAAGAGAAAAAAGAAATGTGTGAAGGGTTATAATCATGGGAACATGTGTATAATTTTAAGCTTCAAATTCTAAGCACTCGTACATTTGAACTATTCAAATAAAAAGAGATGTGTTTTTTTCTGTGTAATAGACTTTGCTTTGACTTGAATGAGAAAATAACGATTGCGGTTCATTAGGGTTGCAGTTGTTATGTTGGCCGCTGATTGTGTGGCAAGTACCTCGCACCCAAATTGACCTTGCCCATCTGTTGCTCAAGAATTAGGCCTATTAATGGTCTGTAAGACATTGTAGTTTAGATATTCTGCCTCCGTTGTGGAAAAAAAAACTGCCAACAAACACCCCAAACTGCATATGTTCTCTTTCTCGCAAGGTTTTTGTCTCATTCTCGAGTACGCACACAAAAGCACACATGCACACTTCAGATTATGACTAAAGCAATGAACAAGATTGATCCCAAAACATCAGCTGTAGCTTCATGCCAACAGTACCAATAATGCCCCTTAACAACATTCATATTAACCATTGGCCTTTTCCAAATATAGAAAAGCAATCACAAAAACAATTATCCAGTAGGATATGATAAAGTAGGCAATTTCATGCCCTACTGCTTGTGTTATAAACAATGCATTTTGCCCATTCTTCATAATGCAATCAGGAGTGCTGATATACGTTCCACCACAGCATGTGTCCTGTCGGCAAAGTCATTTTAGTTTCCTAAATCCCAAATGCTCCATGGTTGAATTTTATTGCATCTAATATTAAAGAAACCAACATAACTCCTAAAAATATTGCCCAAGCAATGATTTATGGACTGTGGTTCTCTTTCTTTCTTTAACACATCAACTTCTTGAAGCAAAACTGGAGAAGAGGAAAAAAACAGACATGTTATTACTTGCTGTATTCCTATTCTGTGTTTGGTTGACAATTAAGGATGGAAACTTAAGGAGAAATTAAATCTTAGGCAATAATACCTGAAAATTAAACAGCTCGGCTTGGTATGAACTGTTATACACTACCGTTCAAAGTTTTTTTTTTTTTCCTTTTATTTAACAAGGACACATTAAACTGATCAAAAGTGACAGTAAAGGCATTTATAATATTAAAAAATATATATTTGAAATAAATTATATTTTTTGATGTGTAAACTAAAATAAAAAAGTACTACAGTTTCCACAAAAAATATTAATAAGAAATGTTTCTTGACCCCCAAATCAGCATATTAGAATGATTTCTGAAGGATCATGTGACACTAAAGACTAGAATAATCGCTGCTAAAAAAAAAACAAAAAACGGAAATGTTACATTTTAAAATATTTTGATTATATATGGAAATTGTAATAACTGTAATACAGAATATATATATATATATATATTTTTAGAAAAAGAGGCTTCTTTGAAAAATCTTACTGACTTCAAACTTTTAAACCGTAGCGTATGTGACAGATAATATGCAGTATATAAATATGTATGCTTGCCATTTTTGCCTCAACATTTCATAGTTATTTCAAATTAAATGGAACTGCTAATAATGTATGGACATTATTTCCATTCAAGCAGAAGATGTTGTGATACATACTGTATAGAGGAATTATCACTAGAGGTATCTGACTGTTAAACACCACTGTGTATCTAGAGTCTTAACTGTACTTTTTTGTGCTGTACTGTATAATTGTGGTTCTGAGCTATTTGCTTTCTCTTTGTCCCCCATGGGATTTATCTCTTTCTCTTTCCCTAACACTTTTCTTTATCCCTCTGCACTTGACATATTTATAGTAGCAGTCTCATGCTGAACGTGGCCAAGAGATAGTCTGAACGTACTTTATGCTGTTAAAGTGATTTTTAAAAAATCAGTTTAAGTCTCAATTAAAATTCTAATTGTGTGGATAACTGCATAAAGAGTACTGTAATTAAACTGGTGCAAATATTGCTTTATGTGTAGTTACAGATCACGAACACAATCTACATACTAATGTATGACTCATCAGTCATATGTTATATCACACCTATCAGACCTATTCAGTCTTCTGACTAAGTTAGCTAACATACCCACCGACATGCATCAATGGCATGCATTTCTATGTATATTATCACCATACGGCACACAATCAAGTATGATTTAATTCCATTGCTACATTATAAAAGCTTAATTATAATTTGGACTTCAATGACTATAAACTAATGTGCAGAGAGTGATACCTACTGCCAGCCGAACACTTTAATGAGCACTGTCTGCATCTCCAGTCATTTCAGGATGGGCTTGCCTACGAAATATTCATTATCCTTATAATTTAAAAAATGATCTTACTAACATACTGTACTGTACTAAATGTGTTCATTTAGTTAAGTTAGTTTATCATTATCATTACTGTATTGTTTTTGTCCCTCTTTGGGGCATTGAGGGATGATTTTTCCATTGGTATGAAAGTTGCTATGAAACTGTATAAATTGTGACGGGGAAAGAAATAAATTGAATGCAAAGAAAACCTGAACATTTCTGGAAAAAAAAAAAAACTATTGCATATTCGTGCTAAAAAAAAAAAAAAACGATTGATTACATAACAAATAAATAAACATTCATCATTCAAAAAGGGGGTTTAAACCCCAAGCATACTGTCTCAGCACAGGTGGTATATGAGAAGAGTTGTAGGTGGCGCTGAACGAATGCCAAAGATGCAGTTGCCAGCCATTCTGCACTTTTTTTGGTAAGCTAACATATATTTTCTCAGCATTACAGTACTGTGTGTTCTCACCTCCCTCTTCCTCACTGCATACCTCACTTCACACTACTTATGCAATAGGAGCTCAGTGTCTCTCTGCTCCTGTCACCACACATCTCAGAGGACAGCTAGACCCTTTTTCCTTTCATTTATTTTTTCCTCTCTATCATTGGATTCAAATGATCTAAATGACTAATAGCCACTTTTAGTGACGTATGAGTTGTGTTAGCTGAGGGGAAGCAGCCATGAGCTCAATAAACAGCTAAGCAGGATGCAGTAAATTTTGACCGCAAATTTCTCTCCAGCCTGATTTTATTACAGGTGTTTGGCTCTAATCATGCACATCTGGATCCCAGTGCTCAGATATGTTCCCGTTTGTTTATAAAGGTAAATAGGCCTGTGCTCTGACTCAACCAAAATCTGTTCAACTGGCTATTTTTTCATGGTGATTATTTTCTTCACGGATTGATCTTAAAGCTTAAGATTTTAAAATACTCTTCAACAATAATTACATATATATATATATATATATATATGAGAAGAGTTAATTTGCAAAAAACAGATAACTCCATTTTTAACAATTTTCAAAAATCAAGATTTTTCATTGTCATTCCAATTCATCTCAATCCAACTGCAATTGGGTTATTTTGATTAGGTTAAAAAATAATTACAAAATACAGCTAAGTAACACAATAAAACACTATAGTAACATAATAAAAAAATATGATTTTTGAAAATGGTAAAAAAAAAAAAAAAACGGAGGTATCGCTGTGCTTACTGACCTAACCTCAGTTCACTGAGATAAGGGAACGAGCGTTGTGTATGGGGTAAACTCCTGTTTACTCTGTTACTGAAACCTGATTTGTCCACATTTGTGTAGCTGCACAAACCAATGGCACTTTAGCCCACCAGAAAGGGCGGAGCCGACGTGTATATAAGTTCTCTAATACATTAGAAGCGGTTGTCCCCATCAAATTGAAAAAGGTTAGAGAAAAACGTACTGTGCCATGGTACAACAGTAATACCCATTCTCTCAAGAAAAAAACTCGTAGTCTTGAGCGCAGATGGAGAAAAACTAACTTGGAAGTTTTTAGAATTGCGTGGAAAAACAGTATGTCCAGCTATAGACAGGCTCTAAAAGCTGCCTGGGCCGAGCATATCCATAAACTCATAGAAAATAACCAAAACAATCCAAGGTTTTTATTTAGCACAGTGGCTAGATTAACAAATAACCAGACGCCACCCGAATTAAATATTCCCTCACAGTTTAATAGTAATGACTTTATGAATTTCTTCACTGATAAAATAGATAACATCAGAAATACAATAACAAATGTAGACCAAACTTTGCTATAAGTTTGATTGCATCATATACTATTTGCTGTTAATAGTGTTCATCGTCTGTCTGATTACATCTTTAATTGATTACGTCTTTAATTGATTTTCCCGTACATTTCTGCCATATGTACATTAACTGGACAGTCACCACTGATAAGCTACCAAAAATACTAAATATTGTAGAAAATTAATTTGCTGTAAAGTTGTTTTGCAACGATTTGTATCGTGAAAAGCGCTATACAAATAAACTTGAATTTAATTTAATTGAAAAGTTGGCTCACAGCGGCATTTCATCAGAATCATTCGACTGAAGCGACAGTCATCAATTCGTATGCAGCTTATAGCATGGCAAGTGACACAACGCTCGTTTCCTTATCTCAGGGAACCGAGGTTACGTCAGTAACTGAAGCGTTCCCTCTTAAACGTTCACTTCACGTTGTGTATGGGGTACGAATCCAATCACACCGTGCTATGAGCAGAAGCAGACTAAGCATAGCTGAGGACTTTGGACATAGCTATTTCCACCATAGGGAGAAATAAGCAGTTTAATCAGTTTAAGCCGATAAAATCCGTGCCTGGAGAGCAGGGACATCTAGGCTGTAAAATCTGGCTGCACATATCCCACCAATAGAGATTCCGCTGGACCAAGCCCAGTAGGAGGCCATTCCTTTAGTGGAGTGGGCCCTCACACATAATGGGGCATTGCAAACCTTCTGAGGCATAAGCCAAGGCTATAGCATCAATTATCCAATGGGATAGTCTTTGCTTTGTAACCGGCAGCCCCTTAGAGTGGCCTCCAAAGCAAATGAAAAGCTGCTCTGACTGTCTGAACAGGCTGGAGCGTTCAAGATATATTCTCAGGGCAGGGCAGGGCAGGGCAGAGAACATCGGGACCCTGATCACCATCTGCAGCGGGGAGCGCCAGAAGGGTAATTACCTGGGCTCTGAACGGAGTTGAGAGCACCTTCGTAACGTATCCATGTCTAGGCTTGAGGACAACTTTACAGTCGCTAGGCCCAAACTCCAGACAGGAAGCACTGATTGACAGTGCTTGTAAGTCACCCACTCGCTTGACCAATGCTAGTGCCAGTAGCAGAGCTAGCTGCGATAGCTGCCATGTAAACTTTGAGTGTGGAAGGGGCATGCCCGTTGTCCAAAACCTCTTGTAGAAAGGATAGCACGTGGGACACGTCAAAAGATACCGGGTCTAGGCTTTGTGCAGTACACCAGTCACGAAAGACTGACCATTTGAGGGCTGACCAGGAGCCGGACACCAGATTACCCTCCAACAAAGCTCCCCAACCTGAGTTGGAAGCGTCTGTTGTAACCACCTTCCTCTTGGAGGTCAGTCCCAACCGCATGCTTGACTGAAACAGGCGTGAAGTTGTCCAAGAGGCCACAGCTTTGATACAGCGATGGTTTACCTTGATATAAAAGCGGCCCAGGCGCCAAGCGTGGGATGGGACTCTGGCTTTGAGCCAAAATTGGAGAGGCCACATGTGAAGCAGGTTCAAGGGAATCGCAGAAGAGGCCGTCATGAGGCCAAGCAGCCTCTGAAAAACCTTGAGGGGACGAGACGTTCTCGGTTTTAGGGACGCCGCCAGTCGCTGAATAGTCAGGGACCGTTCCGGCGTGACCCAAGCCCGCATCTGGGCACAGTCCAAAATCGTCCCCAAATAGACCACTCGCTGTCTGGGTGACAAATGACTCTTCAGAAGGTTGATGTTCAACCCGAGGTGCTCCAAGTGGCTGAGTAACAGCACTCTGTGAGCGACTAATTCCTGTTCTGATTTGGCCAGGATCAGCCAGTCGTCAAGGTAGTTGAGTATGTGGATTCCCATCTGCCTCAGAAGGGAAAGAGCTGTGTCTATGCACTTCGGAAAAGTGCGAGGGGCCAGAGACAGTCCAAATGGTAGGAATGTATATTGGTAGGCCACTCCCTCGAACGCGAATCTCAAGAATGGCCTGTGATGGAGGGCTATGTGGATGTGAAAGTAAGCATCTTTCAGGTCCACTGTTAAAAAAACAGTTCTCGGGGCAAATGTGCGTGAGGATCTGTTTGATAGTTAACATCTTGAATGGCCGAAGTGTGGATCTAATTTTGCGAATGAAAGTTCGCCACGTGTGTAAATGTTGGAAGAGGAAATTCGCTTTTTTGAGTATTTGGGTCCGCTATCACAGTGGTAAAACATTCAGGTATGTGCTGCACATACAGGGCGTGACCCGTGGGAAACAAAACTCCATCGTTCAGAGGTGTTCGGAGGGATGGAGGGTAAAAGCGAGCGGTTTTTGAGGGAGTTCCGGCCGAGGTGAGAACTGACCTTTTCCTCTTCCTTTCTGATGGGTCAGGGTGGCTTCTGGGGCTCAGGGTCCAGCACTAGTCGAGGCCGTGGGCCTCGGCGCTTCGGGTAAGGAAACCGCTTTTCCATCCGTGGGTGCTGCTGAAGCCTAGGCTCAGACTTCTGAGGCTGACGAGGTGCCGGCTTTGCGGGCTGAGTGGATGGGGCTTTCTGGTCATGCTCCAACACCACCAGGCTGGCCATGGTCTTGCCGATAGCCTGGACTGTGGCTTTCGTTGCGCGCAGAGCCAAATCAGTCGCTGTGCGCAGCTCTTTGAAAGCATCCTGATGTTTGCCAGACTTGTCCATATCACAGAGAAGTTGGGCCTGAAACACCTGTAGGACTGCCATTGTATGCAGCGCCGATCCGGCCTGAACGGCCGCTGCATATGCCCTGTTGGCCAGAGCCGAAGTGGTCCTGCAGGGCTTCGAGGGATGCGTGGAGCGGTTTTTGAGGGAGTTCCGGCCGAGGTGAGAACTGACCTTTTCCTCTTCCTTTCTGATGGTTCAGGGTGGCTTCTGGGGCTCAGGGTCCAGCACTAGTCGAGGCAGTGGGCCTTGGCGCTTCGGGTAAGGAAACTGCTTTTCAGTCCGGGGGTGCTGCTGAAGCCTAGGCTCAGACTTCTGAGGCTGACACGGCGCCGGTTTTGCGGGCTGAGTGGATGGGGCTTTCTGGCGACTAGCGGCCGCAGCATCAGCGTGCTTAGGGAGGAAGTGACGCAGAGCTTGCGAGTTCTTCTGAGCCACAGAGAAGCGCTGTGCAAACCCGTCCACAGCGGAGCCAAAGAGGCCCTTCAGCAAGACCGGAGAATCAAGGAAGGCCATCTTCTCGGCATCCCTTATTTCAGTGAGGTTCAGCCAAAGGTCATGCTCCAACACCACCAGGCTGGCCATGGTCTTGCCGATAGCCTGAACTGTGGCTTTCGTTGCGCGCAGAGCCGAATCAGTCGCTGCATCCTCCACTCACTGCAGAGGAGGGGCGTTGATCCTCTTGTGTGAAGCACACCGGCGCGACGAGGCGGAGTGGAGAGAGAGAGGCTTGCGGGCGCTGGGCCGACGTGACTCCGCTCGCACCCGTTGAGAGAGAGCCACTGCTGTGCTGTTTCTTTCTCTTAGGAGAGAAAGAAAATGGGAGAGCAGAGCCGGAGATACGCGAGCAGAGACTGGACAAACTCGTATTCTCGCAATGAGAACATGAGCCGTCAGCAACACACTCGCGCCGCGACATTTGCAGCAACGCATGCTGGAAATTTACTCTAATTTGCTCTTTTAGAAAGTGATGGATGGCTGCAGGGGAGACTCGTCCTCTGCCGGGGCTCTTCGATGGCGGCAAGCGGGTTGAGCTTCTTTCCGTCTTCTTTTTTCGGCTTCTTGCAGAGTCAGCAAAGAGATGATCCCCATTCCTGAAGGAGACGATTCTGATGAAATGGCGCTGCGAGCCGACTTATATACACGTCGGCTCCGCCCTTTCTGGCAGGCTAAAGCGCCATTGGTTTGTGCAGCTACACAAACGTGAACAAATCAGGCTTCAGTAACAGAGTAAACAGGAGTTTACCCCATATACAATGTGAAGTGAACGTTCGAAAGGGAACTGTTATATATATTACTACCTTAGTATTTAAGTTATACTGTATAAGTTCTATATTTAGTTCATAACATCTGCAGTGTGTCAAGAAAAACACAATAATGCACAACATACATTTATTTTTGAAGAGGTTACTTCCAGCAAATTTTTTTTTATAAATGCATACACTATATGTATGTTGATATTGGTAACCATGGACACAAAACAAATCAATTTCTATGTCAAAACCTATAAGAGCTATTAAGAGCCTAGCAACAAAACAAACATAGCAGTATGTGGTGAAAGCTAAATGATCATATTTTTAAGGGTTTGACTTCATTTCAAGAAAGAAACAGCATATTCAATTCAATTCTGGCAGTTACGAGAGGCCAACAGGGTGATCTGATTAAAAGAATAACATATTTCTAGAGGCTGAATACTAGGTTAGCAAAACGTTGGATCTGATCAAGGGAGAAGCAGGCAGACCAGTGAGTATTGATTTCCAATAATCAATTTAAAAGACGGCTGAGATTTGAACAAGAAACTAGGAGGATTTGGGTGAATCAAGATTTAAGTGGCAAGGCTAGTCAGTATCACGCTGTGATTTTGTATGTGCCTTTTAGGGCAGCAACATTTCAACTGCATGCTCTTAAAAGGGGGTTTCTACAGCTATGTCATAAAATAAACTTTCAGAGAGCAGTTCTTAAAAGAACCATTTCATTTTCTTAGAATAACATTTTAATAATCTGAAGAAGTCTTGTCCACTACAAATAACCTTTTGTGCAATGGAAGGGTGCCATGGATGTTAAAGTTTCTCCATGTAACCACAGATGCCTATAAAAAGAAAACTTATTTTTTTAAGAGTGTATGGTCCTGCTTTATATTAGTTGGCCTTAGCTATACTTACATTTAAATTAATCAACTGATACAATGCACTTATTGTGTACATACATGTTTTGACATTGTACTTATATTTTTAAAACTACCTTCAAATTTTTCAATTACATCTGTAATTAATTTCTGTAATTACATGTATAATTACACTGTTGGCACATCCCTTACACCTTAACCATACCACCAAACCTGTCCCTAACCTTACCTGTATCCCACCTCAATAGCAGCAAAGGTGTTTTGCAATACAGTATGAACACAGTAAGTACATTGTACTTATTTTTTTTAAGCAAGTAAGGCCACCTAACATAAAGTGGGATCGAGTGTATAGTGAAATTCTTCAGGCAAAGCTGTCCTCATACAGTTCTAATTACTCATTCTGGCAGTCACATCACTGTCCAAGTGAAAATCAAAGAGTGATAAAAAGACAAACATATTTTTTTAACTTTGTACCATGTGATTTCTGGCCATCTTTTGTGGAGAAGCTGAAATAAGATCCTAGTGTCCTGTTAATAAGCAAAGGACTGCCCTCCCGGAGCATAACCACAAATTGTTTTTTATTAAAGCCTGTAAATCTGTTTTAGTAACTGTGTAGCACAGTCCCAGTCTGTACGGGCAAGGCCTCTTAAAAGCATCCAAAGAGGAAGCGGCACTGCTATTCTCATGGGCCGAATGATACGTTAAAAATGAGGAGAGTGACAGTGGCTGGTGTTGTAGAATGCCACCTCTTCTCTATCACTACTGTTCTATTTATGTTTCAAAGGGAGCTAATTACTCCAGATCCAGGCTGTTAAAGGCAATTACCACATAAAGAGAATGAGAAGGGTTTACTAAAAATGTTGCCATCCAAATCCATTCGAACTGCTAGATTGATACCAGACTTGAAAGCATCTGCACGTGGAACCAATTAGAAAGTTAATTGGTTTATGATAGTCACATCACTGTCCAAGTGAAAATCAAAGAGTGATAAAAAGACATATTTTTTAAACAACATATTTTTTAAACTTTGTACCATGTGATTTCTGGCCATCTTTTGTGGAGAAGCTGAAATAAGATCCTAGTGTCCTGTTAATAAGCAAAGGACTGCCCTCCCGGAGCATAACCACAAATTGTTTTTTATTAAAGCCTGTAAATCTGTTTTAGTAACTGTGTAGCACAGTCCCAGTCTGTACGGGCAAGGCCTCTTAAAAGCATCCAAAGAGGAAGCGGCACTGCTATTCTCATGGGCCGAATGATACGTTAAAAATGAGGAGAGTGACAGTGGCTGGTGTTGTAGAATGCCACCTCTTCTCTATCACTACTGTTCTATTTATGTTTCAAAGGGAGCTAATTACTCCAG
This sequence comes from Sinocyclocheilus anshuiensis, assembly GCF_001515605.1. Taxonomy (NCBI): domain Eukaryota; kingdom Metazoa; phylum Chordata; class Actinopteri; order Cypriniformes; family Cyprinidae; genus Sinocyclocheilus; species Sinocyclocheilus anshuiensis. The sequence continues at coordinate 202,933 of NW_015548280.1, forward strand.
ATCCAGGCTGTTAAAGGCAATTACCACATAAAGAGAATGAGAAGGGTTTACTAAAAATGTTGCCATCCAAATCCATTCGAACTGCTAGATTGATACCAGACTTGAAAGCATCTGCACGTGGAACCAATTAGAAAGTTAATTGGTTTATGATTTGGGCAAACAATTCAAAGCAAAGCACTATAGATGGCTTATGAAAGGGACATGCACCTTTCCAAGTAGATCATGTGTATAGGGCCTATAAGTAGGTTTGCGAAAATATACACATTTGACTCAGAGCCACACTGTTCCTTTTAAGAAAATAATCCTGAGCCCCAGAAATATTGCAGAAAGTAAGGAAACTCTGATGTCATTTGATTTTACACCACAACACAGTTTGAGCTTCTCTCTTCTGCAATAAAAACACAAAGTAATAACAACAAGCAGACACCACAGTGATGGAGAGGACTTTAAAATGTGGATGAGCGTTCCACAAGTTTACTCTTATAAGGGAATGGAAAGAATAAATCGAAAGAGTGTGACTGCAAAGTATAACATGAGGCTGTAAAAGTGGAAAGCGAACACACAAAAATTATTAAATAGTTAATATGATGGCCCAGTTTTACTATTGTGCCATTGTGCAGGGTAATAAGAACTTTAAACTGTGATATTATGCTAACAGTAGTGCTCTCTGAGATGTTTCCCTTCACTAAATGAATCGTGTATTTTTAGGGCTTGTGCAAAAAAAAAAAATCAATATGAATGGATTGTTATTTATTTAATCTGCAGATATGCAGTGAATAAATAGATAACAGATGTGTCTATATAAACAGTTCCCTTTCATGGGAACTTCGAACTGTGTCCTCTAGGGGTCGCTATGGGGAACGCCTCGCCATGACCCGTGTCTGAAGCATACATTGAAAAAACACCAACAACACGTTGGCCGGCGACAGCCATGACGTCACTACCGGTACGACTACAGTATAAATAGGTGCCGGGAGAACACATCATCCTCTTTTTCGTCTTCATTGACTGTTTTGTTTGAAGCGTGCATTTCTGTGGTAAGAGCGATCTCTATTCATATCATTATGGCGAGCACTAGCTAAGAGATTAG
>NW_015548280.1:206942-208681 GCF_001515605.1 Sinocyclocheilus anshuiensis
CGCTATGGGGAACGCCTCGTCGTGACCCGTGTCTGAAGCATACATTGAAAAAACACCAACAACACGTTGGCCGGTGACAGCCATGACGTCACTGCCCGTGCGACTATAGTATAAATAGGCGCCGGGAGAACACATCATTCTCTTCTTCGTCTTCACTGACTGTTTTGTTTGAAGCGTGCATTTCTGTGGTAAGAGCAATCTCTATTCATATCATTATGGCGAGCACTAGCAAAGCGTTTAGAGGATGTGTTCATCCGTGTTGTCGTTGTATAACATCTGATGACACACACGATCTATGCGTTATTTGTTTGGGCGAAGAGCATGCATGCGATGTCTCCGAGGGGGCAATCGGCGTGCACTGTGAGCGTTTTTCCAATGAAAAAGCTCCGCTCTCTTTTGTCTCTCTTTTCGAGGAAAGAGGGGCAGCCATCTGCTTCCCGTGATTCAGGCCCCGCCGCTGCTGAGGCACGGAGGAGAATGAGCTCATGGGGATCACAGGTGGATCTGGCCGATGAGTTTGAAGGGGAGTTTCCCTTTTGCGATCGTCGGCTGTGCACGAGAGTGAGCCGCTGGAGGATGATGTTATTTCATTAACATTGTCTGATCCAGGGGTCAGTGCTCTGCTGGGTTTGGCCCAGCAAAAGCATGAAATGTCAGAGGAGGAGAAAGAAGCTGAGGCTGAGCCTTCCCAATCCTCCTGCCCTGCGTATGATGAGCTTTTGAAAGTTATGGATCGCGCCACGGCAAGGCTTTACTTACCGTGAAGCGGGCGAAGAAAGTGAAATCGCGAGGTCATCTCTATGAACGTTATTTTTCTGGCCATAACCCTCCAGCTCAGGTGAGCCTTCCTTTCTTCCTGTTTTCCTTATGATTGAGAAGGAATGGAAGAGAGACATCCTCTCTTAAGACTCCCTCCTTGACATCTTGCTTTAATGCCAGGGCATACACAGCAGCAGCAGGTCGGGCTGTCGCTTCATTGCACACGATGGTGATGCTCCAAGCATATCAGGCTGACCTGCTGAAAGACCTGGATAAAGGCGAGGGCCTTTCTCCTGATGAGGTAGCTGAGTGCGCCGCACCACGGATCTTGCTCTCCGTGCTACTAAGCAGGCCGCCTCTGCTAGAGGCAGGTCCATGCTGGCTATAGTAGTGACGGAGGGACATCTGTGGGTGAACCTAGCAGATATCGGGAAAAAAGAGAGGGGCTTTCTTCTCGATGCGCCGGTTTCGCCTTCCGTGTTTTTGGTACCTCTGTTGAGACGGTGGTCGAGAAGCTCAGGGAGGCAAAGGCGCGCTCAGCAGCCTTCACGAAGGTCCAGGTCTGAGCCCGAACAACCCAGGGGTCCTGGCCCGTCTCGGTTTGAGGATCAGAGACGGGCACAGAAGGCTGGATCAGAGATGGGCACAAACGGCTAGTGTCGCGGCTTGTGCTCCTCCCCCGCCCGCGGATAGGGGTAGGAAGAAATCGCGGGTCAAAGGAAGGTAGGTAAAAGGCCTAAGGGATGTGATCCAGAGAGGGTGTCAGCGCTTTTGTCCGGATCAGAGTGATACCTCAGTATCTAATAATTTCCTTCGGGGCTCTTACATCTGCCCTTATCTTCCACTTCCTAATTCACCTGTAACCACCATCTCTCCACCTGACCGAGGTTAGGTGGGAAATTTCCTGCATTATAGTCTGCTATGCTGGACCTATTAGGTTTGGTTGGTTCTATGGCTTCATAGTGACCACCTTACTGATG
>NW_015548280.1:208711-211323 GCF_001515605.1 Sinocyclocheilus anshuiensis
TAGCTTTCTTTGCAGTGTTTCCCGGGACCTGTGTGTTTCTGTCCTTATTCTAGGGTAGGTCCTCAATGAGCACCCCCTCTGTTGGGTTCAGAACTCTGCTGGTGCTCAACTTGCAGTGTTTATTTCACTCGTTGATATATGTCTCCAGACGGTACGATAAGCCGGGTTTCGGCTTCATACTTCCTGGATTATGGAGCCAGGTCACAGGCTTCTGCGAGAGCCTTCTTGATCATTAGGCCCCTGGCACGGCACTGCAATAATTTCCTGGACGTCCAGGCTGGGCTTATGCTTTCAGGCTGCCCTGTCTGGTCTACCGTATCTAGGTCCCTGAGGGGCCTCCCGATCACCAGGATATCCCCTCTTGCTGAGGCATCGAGCGGGAAGTATAGGTGGCATTTGCGAGAACCTTCTTGTGTAATGCTGTCTCAGGCAGTGCTCCCCAGTGGTTCTCAACCCGCGGCCCGCGGGCCGCATGCGGCCCGCCACAAATTCAGATGCGGCCCACCATGCTGAACACAATTATAAAATAACTTTTAGTTTTACAATTCATTTTAGTTTTTACATTAATTAAAAAATGTACTAAACATATAATCTATAATGTTTCTGTTATGTAAAATAATTTTGTTTTTCATATAGGCCTATTATTTACAGACATGAGCAGACATGTGAACTCACGTAACGTTACGCATTTAACGAACACTTACAAGCGCGCACTTTGGCAGAATTCAATTCAAATAGTCATCAGCAGCCATTAGTTCGGTAAAATTGAGCATCAGAATGGACACACTTGTTATTAAGGGACAAAAATGAAATGTGGAAAATGCCAGCGAAGGAACGCATACAAAGTAGTCGCAGCAGTGAAGGTAGGAGAGTGCTGGACTTTCGGCATCAACTTTCGGTTTGCCCCGCCACTCACTTGAAGATGTTCAGGCTAGAGCCCTGCACGGGCCTCAAACATATGACGTTCAGGCCCTAGCCCGGCCCTTGCTTATCAGCTTATCAGAATTACCATACCGAGCCCGTCTTTTTTCCGCCCTTCTCCCAAAACAGCTTATACTACTGTTTTAGCTATTTTCAAATAGTTCAGTTTTGTATGTAATGGCAAAGTGATTATATTTTGTTTTGTTTTTTTATTAAGTTAATTTAGAAAAACGTTTGGAGCATTTTTTGGTCGTTAAATATAAGTTTTTGTTTTTTAAAATAACGACCAAGCGGCCAGCGGCAGACAGTGGGCTGATCATAGCCTATGTTTGATCAATTTAGCCTTCTCAAATCATCACGACTTGCCTAAAATAAAATCTATAGATATAAAACAGTTCAAGCATATAACAATGTTTTAACGTTAAACCCAGATAAATGTGCGCTATATCCAATAGTTTGTGCGGAGAGTGGAAGCTGAAGCGCGCTTTGCAGGACATGGAGGCGCCAGCGCAATCACTTGCATTTTTTTCAGTGGATAGGCCTACGCCATCATTTTTACTCATAAAGTTAAGAGTAATACATCATTCGTAACTGTAAAGGTTCTACTTTAGGGACAATTACAATATTAATAAAACGTTGTGCTTTTATAAAATAAAGAAAACAAACATGATGCGCTTTCTGCTGTCTCGTCTTGAACAGGAGCGCTTACAAAAATGACCCGAAACTCAGTGAATACATGCCTCACAGACATGATAAATATATCTATAGAAAGCTTTAAATTACTACTTAACGAAATAAAACAAACCAAAATCAAAAACTCTTTCATTATAATCATAATCCGTAAAAATGCACTTCTCTCTAAAGGCGCGTCTAATGAGGAGATGGCGAGTCAGATGCGGCAAGCTTAAGCCTATTGCTTGCATTTAAATGCAGAACTCTTCAGCTGCGCTGACGGCACGCTGCATGCTGCTGCGGGACACTAAACACCATAGAGTCGCTCTTGACAGTTGCGTTAGCACCGTCTCGTGTTGTTTTTTTCATCACTAATTGATGGATGTCTAAAATCTAAAAATAAGGAGAAGCCTAAAACAAGCCCGATGCCCGGCCCGCGTCTGAACTATGACGTGAAAATTGTCCTGAAGCCCGGCCCGAGGGGCGTAAAAAAGTCGGAGCCCATCAGGCCCGGGCTGAAATGCAGGGCTCTAGTTCAGGCAAAAGGAAACACCCATACTATCATCCTTAATTGCAGAAATGTGGCAAAACATGTCTGGAGAGAACCTCAGATTATTAAATTTGAAAGTGCTTTCCATATGATCAACACAGGCTACATTTGTGAACGCACATTTTCCGCAATATCGCGCGTCCAGTCACGCTTCCGTGCGCGTCTTACAGACTGCAACTTACAATAGCAACTGCATTGTGCTGTTACTCCTTATACGAGCCGAATTTCACTAAATTGGTCAGCTCCCGACAGCATCAGGTGTTTTATTAATGGTGAGTATAATTATTTATTTATTTATTTAATGCGTGCGGCCCATGAGACTTGCACTTGGACCATAGTGCGGCCCAGTCGAAAAAAAGGTTGAGAACCACTGCCTTAGATGGTTGTATTTGAGCTTGCCTCTCCCGTTTGGCTCAGTACTTCCGGGTATCTGTGAGCAGATGCTTGGAAAACTCTTGAATCCATACTA
>NW_015548280.1:211354-211604 GCF_001515605.1 Sinocyclocheilus anshuiensis
ATCCACATAAGTGGTAAGTGTGCATGTTATGCTTTGCCCACTTTTCTGAAATCCTGTATGGTAAGGGTTACGCGATATTAGCCTCGTTCCCTTTCTCTGAGTTGGTTTAGACCCCGGTACCTTGGGCCTTGGGTTCCTAGTGTGTCTCTGTCGATACACTCTGGAAGCATCGCTCCCCTCACCATTGAGGGTTATTGGTTATTGTGTGTTTCTTTCAAGCATTAATCCTCTCTGGGGTGTTGGATTCGTC
>NW_015548280.1:211761-211935 GCF_001515605.1 Sinocyclocheilus anshuiensis
GCAGCATCGGGCCCTTCCTCTGCCTCTCTGATGCGCTGAGTTTTTTGGCTAGCTTGCAGTACACTTACCCCACTTACCCTTCCAATCACGCTGTAGGTCGGGGTTTGGGATGCACCATTTCCATCTATGGGCTGCTCTTTCAGAGTGCCACGAGAACCCCTTAGAACGGTATTT
>NW_015548280.1:212981-214930 GCF_001515605.1 Sinocyclocheilus anshuiensis
CATAGCGACCCCTAGAGGACGCAGTGTCTCGTTCCCTACTCAGGGAACCATGGTTACATATGTGTTCCCTATTCAGGGAACCATGGTTACATATGTAACCTGAGACGTTTTATGTGTTTACCTCAAAAAAAAAAAGTAAATAAAAGATGTAGAAAAAATACAGAAACCCTGTAAAGACCTCAAAATAGCTGATGCATTTGGGCTGGTCATCTATAAGACCTGTGGCACATACTGTGGTGAAATTGTTTGGTAGATTGCAGAGCACATTTCCTGCATAGTACTGAATAGTCGTTTGAGAGGAAACAGTCTGTGAACATTGATTGAAGCCTTGTCACACTCTCTCATGCAGCCAGAATGCTGCGGTATACCTCTACAAGGGAAGGAAGATGGTAGAAAACGACAGAGAGGGAAAAAAACAAACCTGAACACAGTCCTCTCTTCTGTTGGTGACACCCAGGCACATTTTTCTTCCATAAAAGTATATGTGACTGCCGGGGATGGGGGCGAATGAGGAGTGCTTTTGTTTGGAAACGAAACCACAGTGAATTTGATAGGCCCTCATGTCTATTAAATCACTGCGCTTTGCTTATTTATTTAGCTACTTGCATCATTCTCCGCTCCGACTCTGTCTGCTTTCACAGTGGTGACAACAAAACCAGGATAATTTTAGAGAATAAAAGCCTGTGCGTAATCTAAAAGTGGAATTGTGCACATCATGCTCCTTATTGAACTTTTATTGGTCACTGTGCATTCATTCTGAAGGGAGATTCTCCAGGGAGGAGGCCAAAGTTTAAATCAATAGCAAGTGAAACCTCCTCCTTTTAATCCTTTCTCCATTTCTCTCTCTTTCTCAAATATATTATGTACGCTATATTTATACACTCTGTGCTTTGTTAGTCAGAGAGTTAATGCAAATATGGTTAAAGCACACAAAGTTGAGCACCTCTGCAAATAAAAACAAGACAATTTGTTCCTCCCACAGAGTGAAGAATTTCAGTTTTATTATTCATCTTGCATGTCTCTAATTCAGCACAGACCTCCTTTAACCTTTCATTACAGGCAAGCAGTTACAAGCCTGAATCTAATAAGTTGGATGCTTAGAGTCTTGAGAAAATAATAAAAGCAAATTAGATTAGACTCTGCATTTGATCTAATTGCGGGAGTCAAGACATTTACTGTCTTTTTTCACCCCTCCCTTTGTTTGTGTGTGTGTGTATGTGTGTGTTTTGCACCAGGACATGACCTTTTTGGTATTCCTGGAAAAAAAAGCCTATTCTTGGTAACACTTTAGAAAAGGGAACACATATTCACTATTAACTAAGAGTTTTCCCTCAATAAACTCCTAATTTGCTGCTTATTAATAGCTGGTAAGATAGTTGTTAAAGGTGCCATAGAATGCATTGATACAATATTTTAAATTGTTCTCTGATATCTACATAGAAGGTATGTGGCTTAGGTAAGGGCAAAAAAATCTCCAGAAATGGTTTTACATGTCCATTTACAACCCAAGGGTTTGTCTCTAGAATGAAATGGTCTGTTATTACCTTATTTGGAAGGGTCATGAATAATAATGTTGAGCTCTGCTCTGATTGGCTGTTTCACAGTGCGACTCGATGTTGAGCTCTACTCTGATTGGCTGTTTCACAGTGCGGCTCATTTCAGTAGCTCACACAGCAGGAAGGAAAGACAGGGAAAATATATATTTCAATACTTTCTCTCACAGTTATATCGTTGGGTAATTATACTGTATATAAAATGTGGACATCATGGAGCCGCTATTAATATGCAAGGAATTGAAACTGCTTTCGAATGCACAATCGCGTTTTACTTTTACTTTCGAGATTTGCGATAACACGTGATCTGTGTAAACTACAGCGGCAGTACTTAACACATTTTACAAGATCAGATGCTTGTCAGTGGTGCTCAGGATCTGTAAATCATTCGCCATC
>NW_015548280.1:215034-215187 GCF_001515605.1 Sinocyclocheilus anshuiensis
ATCCCTGCACATCACATCCCCTGCACAGCCTGGAACATAACATTTATTTCCTATTTCCATGATTTTCGCTATTATCCTTGCTTGTTTCTTCACAATACCTGCAGAACTTCTGATGATACGGGATACGGCTTCCGGCTGGCCTAGAACATGGGC
>NW_015548280.1:221190-242303 GCF_001515605.1 Sinocyclocheilus anshuiensis
TTAGTTCCTTGTGAGTTGTTGAATGTAATGGTTGTCTGTTTGCCAGTCATTCTGTTCTTTGTTCCCTTTGGTTTTTGTCTTATTGTTTGTTCTAGTTTTCCATTAAATACCTGCACATAGATCCTTGCCTCTTCCTGTTTTCTGCAGCTTCTCCACAACGTTACAGATTTTGACTGGTGTGTCTCTTTGATTAGTGCATCTTTGAGCCTATATTTAGTATAAGTAAAATACTTAAGTACTGTTAAAATCAGATACTCTAAGACTTTTACTCAAGTTGTTTTGGAATTGGTGACTTGTAACGTGTAGTGGAGTAATTTTCACTGTAAGGTATCTGTACTTTTACTCAAGTATGGTTTTTAGGTACTCTTCACACCTCTGCCCGACTGTAACGTCACAGTCGGTGTAATGTTCTGATTCGACTATTTTTCAGTGGTCTTTTGCATGCACGAGATTTACATAAGAAGGAGGAAACAATGATGTTTGAGGCTCACGGTATGTCATTTCCATGTACAGAACTTTTATTTTTCAACTATGCCAAGGTAAATATATTTTTCCATTCTATGGCACCTTTAAAGGGATAGTTCACCCAAAAATTGAAATGCGATGTTTATCTGCTTACCCCCATGGCATCCAAGATGTAGGTGACTTTGTTTCTTCAGCAGAACATAAACGAAGATTTTTAACACAAACCGTTGCAGTCTGTCAGTCATATAATGGACGTGGATGGGAATCACAGGCTTTGAGAGTCAAGAAAACATACACAAACAAAACCAAATTAAACCCTGCGGCTCATGACGATACATTGATGTGTAAAGACACAAAACGATCGGTCTGTGCAAGAAACTGAACAGTATTTATATCGTTTTTACCTCTGATTCACGCAATGTCCGAACTGTTCGAACTGTCCTGAGCGGGTCCTCCTGAGTCTTCTTCTTCTTCTTGCTTTACGTCGGATCACAGACTTATAAGTGCATTACCACCACCTATCTCTCAAGTGGACCATTGACACTATATCTATAATCTTAATTAGGAGTGTCAATGGTCCACTTGAGAGATAGATGGCGGTAATGCACTTATAAGTCTGAAGAAGAAGAAGACTCACGCGCCTGCTGTTGAGAACGTGCTCAGGACAGTTCGAACAGTTCGGACATTGCGTGAGTCAGAGGTAAAAACAATATAAATACTGTTCAGTTTCTTGCACAGACCGATCGTTTTGTGTCTTTACACATCAATGTATCGTCACGAGCCGCAGGGTTTAATTTGGTTTTGTTTGTGTATGTTTTTGACTCTCAAAGCCGTGATTCCCATCCACGTCCATTATATGAATGACAGACTGCAACAGTTTGTGTTAAAATCTTCGTTTGTGTTCTACTGAAGAAACAAAGTCACCTACATCTTGGATGTCCTGGGGGTAAGCAGATAAACATCAAATTTTCATTTTTGGGTGAACTATCCCTTTAAGTTTAGGTATTGGGTTGGATTAGGGATATGGAATATGGTCATGCAGAATATGTGCTTAAGTATTAATAAACAGCCAATACACTAATAATATGCATGCTAATAAGCAACTGGTTAATAGTGAGAATTGGACCTTAAAGTGTTACCCAATTATTTTTATAAATTGATCTGATAAGACCAACAATTTAATATTTTATATTGAGAAATCAGGATTCAGGATGTTGAAATTAACAAAACAAGACAAAACAAATATGTAAACTCTGACACAACCTCTGAAATTTTACATTTGTTTTAGTAAGTGTATTTGGTCAGACACATAATCATAGCGTATAACCATGTATATATCACTGTACCTAAATTGTCATGTCCATAGGCAAAACACTGAAAATGCCCATCTTGGTGCTTACCGCCTTGATTGTTATTTTTCTAATATTCTCTGAAACTCTCAATGTATTTCTTAATCTCTCCAAATCTGTTCATGTATCCCCTTGGTTGAGTTTTGAGCGGTCTAATGTTTGTTTCATGCTAAGCAAAGGAGAAATGGGAAGTAATTTGAACATGTTTTGAGGCAATTTACACCATTCTAAAAGTGATTGAGCCTATCCAGCTAATTAGACATTTACATTTAGTAGCTAAATAAACACAACTGGCAGGAAGAACAAGAGCAGAAGACACAAGAGTCATTATCATCTCAGCCAACTGATTAGTCTGATAATGAAAGAAAGGCAATGATTCCTTAAGAAATGCTCTGAGCCCAAGCTTTATAGCCTTTAATGCCAGCTATCTCCAATCCTGAAATCTGCGGGAGTCAAATGGAAACCATGCTATCAGCAGCAAACACGGGGAACTAATTAACATTCTCTACCTCAAAACTGCCTCAGACATGCTACAGTACAGCTGTACTAAGTCCTACTTTCTTTCATCCACTAGATACTTCCTTTAAGGAATTCAAAAAAGGAAGAAAAGAGAGCAGGTGAATGAAGTAAAAAGCAATAAAAGTCGCTGATAACCTCCAGGGCTGCTGGTCTAATCTTAATGTACACTTTGAGCTATGGGCCAAGCGGCAGAGCCGAGTGATATGATGATCTGCAGGCCAATGACGAACGATGACTAAGCAGGATGAGCTGCCTCAGTTTTAGGATGTAAACAGATGTAGAACTACAGCTTGAGAACTGCAGGCCTACAGGGTGCCAGGCGAGCTCTTCATTCATGAAGTCTATCGCGGCCAAGCGTTGAGCCAGGCTCTGCCTCACTCTGTTGACTTGGCCTGTTTTGTAATTAACTAGCAGGATGATTCGCCTCATTTCACGACTTATAGGTCTGGAGCTTGGTTAAGATGAGAATTCAACCTCCAGGACTGGCAGACTGACGGGCTGAACTGGCCCTCACTGCTCGGCCCCCGGGGCCCGGTGACAGAAAGAGTAAACTGACATGCTAATGGAGGCCCAAAGGGAGAGCACATGAAGGAGCACATTCAAACTGGCTTTTCACACTGGAATGGAAAAACAGCTATTAACTCTAGAGAGCGAGTTACCGAGAGCTCACATTAGATGCTTAAACACTGTTTAGTGATAAACTCCACAGACTCTGGCCCTGATTTACCAGCCTTCCAAATAGAAGCTACTGTTTTGTTTGTCCAATCTAACAAATATTGCAGAGGCATATTGCACGTATATATATATATATATATCATTACTCCAGTTTTCAGTGTCACATGAGTCGTCAGAAATAATTTGAATATGCTGATTTGGTGCTCAGAAAACATTTCTTATCAGTATTGAAAACAGTTGTGCTGCTTAATATTTTTGTGGAAAGTGATACTTTTTAGGATTCATAAATGCTCTTTTGTGGAAAATACTTTTTATGTCATCGCTACTTTCAAAGAGTCACAAAAGCCTCTATTACTAATTAAAGGAATAGTCTACCCAAAAATTAAAAAAAAAAATTGTCATAATTTACTTACCCTCATGTCGTTACAAACATGTACGATTTTATTTGACCATACAGGTTTGGAACGACATGAGAGTGAGTAAATGATGACAACATTTTTATTTTTGGGTGAACTATCACTTTAAAAGCATTATTTTAATGATGTCAGTTAAATGGCAATAAGGAAAATCTTGATATAGGAAGATATAAACTATTCTTCCCTTATACTATGCTGTGTTTGTTTATGGTTTTAATGATTTTGTGTTCTACACAACAAAACAATTTCTATATCACATTAATGCATGTCAGCAGTCCAGCGGCATTGAGATTGTCTATGTATTTTGTGTACTGTCTTCGTTTTGCCACAGTGAGAGCAACCGATGCACAAAGACAAATCAGATTAATACCTGCTTTTCAGTGCTATTAATTTGCACAAATTTGCTATTTCCGAGACTACTCTCAGGCATTATAAATCACTTTGTGTGTATGCATGTAAGGAGGCACATTCAGATTTTATATTAATTAAGGGAAACCTGCAAACATAACAAGACAAGCTATTTTGCTCGTGTGAAAGATACAGTCATCAGTACATAAAAAGATCAGCTCAGACATTTTTGGTGGGTAGTACTGTAATGAAGTGAAAAGTTCAGTATGTTCTCATAGAACCTTCATTAAAAGTATTGATTGAGAACCACAATTTTGTTCATGTTGATCCGGAACTTCATCCAGAACAGTGAGTTTCTGTACAATTTGTTTACACTCAGTGAGGTAAAGTGCTGTGTTTCTGAGGTACTGTAACACTGTGGGGATATTCCATCTGACAAGAAGCCTTCACTCAGAATACACATATTATCTATGTGCATTTCTCAGCAGAACTCAAATTGGATGACCCGGTATCAGTTTCTGTTGATCTCCTACACTTAAAAAAAAAAAAATTATTATATTAACATATTTCCAGCATTAGCATTTATTAGATGTGTGTGCCTATCTCCTCCCCAAATAATGTGGAAGTTTGGGAGCCAGCTATATAGTGACATTTGCTACAGACACGAGCTATACAAATGCAAATGTAATCTGCCTGTCCTCCTTGAGATCCTAATTGTTTGCAGCTGCACTCCAATCTTTGGGATAAAAGCAGTATTTGCTTCTATTAGAGTCTGTTCTGACTGGAGAATACTCTCTCACGAAGGCATATCATTTAACCATTTATGGCGCGGAGGAAAACAGATCAATGTCAACACCAGATGACTGCACACTAATCCAGGGATTAGACTGAAGGTCATCTGGCTAACATTACTAAAATAAATAGCTTAAAAGTTCAGGTTTTGGTGTCACAGGATTAAAGAATGTCTCTGACTGAATGAGGTAAATTGTAAATAGAAAAACAGTAAGCCAGCGATAATACAAAAGCACAATGATGTTACAATGGCAATGCCATAATGGCCTTAACTAAAGTGCGTAAATAAACAGTCCAGAGTCAATTATTCAGTTTCTACCATTACACGGGTAGTAGAATTACTATTAATCTACCATTACACGGGTAGTTTTTTTTTTATTCTGGTTTTGACCCTATACAAATCTCTTGTGTGTAGAACTAAATATTTAAACCACCGATTAAGCCTATGAAAGCATTACTCAAGCAGCATTAACTATAGTAAAGGCTAAATAGGTATTACCTATAGGTAATAGGTAAATAACAAGGTATGTGAGTGATCATGACATACACATGTCAGGAGTCAGGGTTTTTGAAAGAAACTACTAATTTAATTCAGCAAGGACGCATTACATTGATCAAAAGGGACAGTAAAGACATTTATAATGACACAAAATAATTCATTTTCAAATAAATTCCATTCTTTGTTCTTTTGAACATTCTATTCAGTAAATAATCCTGAAAAAAAGTATCACGGTTGAAGTCTTCAACAATGATAATAAAAGGAAATGTTTCTTGAGCACCAAGCATCATGTGACACTGAAGATTACAGCTTTACCATCACAGTTATAAATTACATTTTAAAACATGTTTGAATAGAAAAGTTATTTTAAATTGCAATAATATTTTACAATATTACTGTTTTACCTTATTTTTGATCAAATAAATGCAAATCTTTTGAATGGTAGTGTACATTATTGCATATTTTTATAGCCTTTTTGTCTGGACAATTGAAGGGAGATTTTTTTCCCCTTAATGGAAAATTATTTGAATATATGGAATATTATGAATTCATATTAATTTTAACTTTGTATTATTATTATTATTATTATTATTATTATTAAAACATACTAAATAAGTTTACCCAGACACATGGGTAAAATACACATGTAGATGCAACAAGAGAAAGAAAAAAGTGAGTGAAAGCAGACTGCTGTAACGGTAGTCTGCTTGTGGTCAGGCATAAGGCTTCATGTGGGAATAAGAGAGAGATAAATGATTAGGGGACAGCGACAAGGGCAAAGCTCAAAGGTGAGCAGCATGAGACGAGTGGAGCATTTCAGCATGGCCTGCTTCTCATTAACATTCCAGAGCAGAGAGAAAGACACACACACAATCACCCCTATCATCATCACATCTGACCTTGTTTTATACAATTTAGTTTGCACAGCTTAGCCAGTTTGAAGCAAGAGGGGGGAAAAAACTAATCATAACATAATCTGAAAGCTCTACCAATTTATTCCTGGAACTGATTCATTAAAAAAGATGTCCATATTTCTTAATTAATCCCTCAGATATGTCAGATTTAGATGTTTACACGCAAGCAAAATATCTAGAAGCAAAATTCCACAAATTAATAGCGGGGTATTACTGTAAGAGCAAAAGCCCTGTTCTATTTAATGAGAGAAATAAAAATACTAAACACACCACAAGACCTTGAGTCTTATGATTCTTGTCCAGACATTTGGTGTCTGTGGTGTAGCTGGAAAAGGATAAAGGTTTTGTAATGTTTAATTGCTGGCTATGTGTTGCTGCATATAAGCAATTTAAAACTTGTTCCAAAAAGTATGGGTCTTCTGTAAGTGTCTGTGAGCATCCCTGAAAACAGATGACTGCCTGTGTCCGTCGCAGAGGGTGTGCATCTTCATTAATGTCCAATCAAAATCCAATTACAGCCCCTATCGGTGCAAATTAAAGCCGTTTGCATTAAAATGCTACTGTGGGCTGAAATATTTCCAATCACTGCAACGCTTGATTATCACTCTGTCGGGATCAGCCTTTGGAAAATTAAGTATGGCATGTTGGGGGTTTATAAATTCCTCCGCCCATTTTCCCTGTGGCCTATTTACCATAAACTGTGTGAGAACACAAACTGCAGCAAACATGGCAAATAAATAATGAGTCCGGCAGCCGGCACTAGGACATGCCCATTAACCAGATGTCCCCTGAGTGATGTCATCCAGTGCCCTCAGCAAGGCCACAGTTCCCACGGGCAATGAGAGCACATTCCCTCAGTTCAGATCAGGTCTGGAAGGGTCAGATAAGTATAGATGAATGTCAGCTAATACTGAAAAATGTAAATAAATAAATGAATGAATGAATGAATGTATGTTCCTAACTGAAGCATCATGCATAGTGAGGTTTTGGCTTTGTTGCTGAAAGAGATGCTGCCCCTTGGAGGAGCACTACCTCCTACTTAATTGATCAATCTAATCAATGGCAATAGGATTAGAGCTCCTTCTATACATTATATGGACAAAAGCATGTGGACACCCAAACAACACCCCCTATGTGCTTGTTGAGTATTTGATTTCAAATCACTTGGTTTAATAGAGGGTTGGTCAGCTTCTGCTCCTCTGGGAAGGCTTTCCAGTAGTTGTTGGAACATGGCTGTGGGGATCCACTCCAATTTAGACATGGGCACCAGTGAAATTAGGCACTGATGTTGGGTGATGAGGTCTGGCTGACAGTCGTCATTCTCATTCATCTTAAAGGTGTGCAGAGGGTTCAGGCTGCATGCAGCCAGTCAAGTTCTTGCAGACCAGATTCAGTAAAACATTTCTGTAAGGACCCGGCACAGAGACATTATGACACTGGAACATAAAATGACCCTCTCTGCTGCCACAAATTTGGATCAATAATTGACTAGTAGAGTTTTTTTTTTTTTTTTTTTTTATTTTTTTTTTTTTTTACATTTTCTCAGAATATCACACAACACAGTTCACACTTAACATTTTTTTTCTCACAGAGTGTAAGCAATTTTATATTCACTGTTTTTGGCAAAAGAAAATATATAGCTTCCATGTATATTTTAAGAATGTGTTCTCTTCACAAGGGGATCAACATATTTGAGGTTTTTTGGTATCTAAATAATTCAAAACTGCTATTCTATAATGTCATTGTATGGAGTAGCATTATGATTTGTCTTCACTTTAATTAATGGCCTAGCCAAACCCATTAATTAGAAGGACGTGTCCACAAACTTTTGTCAATGTAGTGTATCATCGTTGGAAAAATCCAAAGGACTGGTAGTTTCCCTGTGGGCTGGAGAGCTCAAGGTAGCTGTTGAGTCTTGTGAGCGTGTTTTCAGTGCTCGCCACGCTTCTGTCAAACAATGATGGAGTGACAGTGAAGCGCTCGCCCTACACGTCTGCCACGAGCCCAGGAAGCTTCCCCCAACAGCTTCATCATCAGCAAGCTATGATCATAATGAAAGAAATGGGTAACAAGAGCCCTGGAAAGGGTAAAAGCTAACTCTGATACCCAGGCTGTCATTTAATCTGGTTAGCTGTAGTTGACAACAATCATCAAAAGTCTCCTTAAAACAAAGCACAGAGAAGGTGAACTGTCTCCATCGTTTCTTTCACTCATTCATCAAGTGGGTTGAGGAGGGCCACAGAAACCCCCTAATCTCGTCCCATTCTCATTTTAAAACTGAAAGCAGAAGGGGAAAAAAAAAAAAAACATTAAATGTTGGAAGAATGTGGTTTTTATTGCCTCCATCTTACATCAATTTGGAGCTTCTAATTAAGACCACATGTTGTTGAGTCTATGCCTGGACCAGTGTACAAAATACAATATCAGAAAGTCTAGACACCTTTTCCTCACTAAAAACAAGTTAGCTGGTTTATTTTGGTCCTTTAAAGGTGGGGTAAGCGATTTTTCAAAAACGCTTTAGAAAACTGATTTGGGCCGACTAGCAAAACAAACTTGTAGCCAATCAGCAGTAAGGGGCGTGTCTACTCATGATGTGGAGGAGAGAGCGTTCAGTGCATGGGACGGACATTAGCGAGCCGAGCGACAGAAAGATAGAGATGGTGGATAAAAAACAAAAGAGGAAAACGTCTGCAGAACAAAAGAAGGCTTAAGGCAATAAGGCAAGAAGTAGGACCCGTGTAAATATCGGATCAGCTTTCCAGCGCTGGAGAGAACACAAGGAGCGGAAGGGCCTGCGATCAGATGCCGAGGTTGCTTTGTTTCTTCTCCATAGGTGAGTAACACCGTGTCTGCGCCGCAACAGCTAAAGTCTGTCTAGTACACTGGACGCGACAAAGCGACCCTTGAAAATCATTTGAAATTTGTGTCAATACGTCATGAATAGAACGCAGCAGCAGTTTTCTGTCGGAGATTTGTCATGTCGTGACGCGCCACATCCAGTGTAGACCATAGATATGTATATAAATATATATATATATCTATGGTGTAGACAGCATCACTGATTATAATGAGTTCCATAGTATTTTGTCGCGCCGCGCCACTCGCGTCCGGTGTAGACACAGTGTAACATTGGTTTTGCTTTTTTTCACAGAACTAATCGTTGCCTGGGTTGCGTACGTATGTGTGGGGCGGAGCTATCAAAATAGGGGCATACGTATGTGTGGGGCGGCGCTATCAAAATAGGGGCGAGACCCTTTTGGGGTAGGGGTGTCTTTGTTTTGGTGATTTCAAATGTCAACATTGGCTACCAGAAATCGCTTACCCCACCTTTAATTAATGGAATTGGTTGAGATATGCTTCTTTTTTGTTTGCTTGTTTGATTTTGAGGCCATCTTCATGGTTTTGTTTGGTGAGAGTTTCAAACCTCCCCTCACACGAACAGAGAGAGTGTGGATATGCTGATATTTACATTTAATCACATAGTATGAAAATTCAAAGAAGAGAACAAACAAGGCATTGTCAGTCATGTGACCTGAGGATGGAGGGGGCGGGTGAAAGAGAGAAAAGGGTAGAAAGAGACAGAGGGGGTGTAATCGGAGAGAAAGAGCCATGGGAACATTTGTGTCTGTTTATTATGTTCACTTTACAAAGACAACACACTGCTATTGTACAAACTTGGGTTAGGACCAGTATTTCGAAATGTAACTCTTTCACGCTACATTCACCACAATACGCCCCGACCTTCGGCCTTAACACTTAAAACTTAAAACTTAAAATCCTCTTCAAAATGCCCAAGCATTCAAATTGCACAAGATTTACATAACCAGCCTAGCCTGCAAACTATTTATAACCTTCCAGACAAGTGATTTTCAAGCCAACACTTGGAGTTTGTCTTGACAAACTATCCTATTCTAGTTTTATTTTATTATTCCTGTAAATGTTTAGCCATGAATTGATTTCTGTTCTAAAACAACAGAGGGAACAACAACATGCCTATAATGTAGGTCTAAAAATAAATATTCAGTATGTGCTCTTGATTTTAGTTCCAGCAGTAATGCCTGAAGAGAAGCTTTAAAAGCACTTTGAACAACAAATTAGCAAAATTAACGAAAACAACTGTTGATTCAATAATAATTACAGATTTTTTTTTTTAATTCAAATATGGACTAATTGCTTTTCCATCAGTTTTATATGATGTATATTTACATCAGCTCTTGCATGGACTTGCATTATGTGTTTCAACATGGGGCTGAATCATTTGGCACCGATGCACGGCTACATCAAGAAAAGAATAAATTAATGTATTGTGGTTTCTTTTATTTTAATTTGCTAAATGGAAAAAACAGTGACTGGGTGACAGCAGTGAGATTCACATGCATGGTTTTATAAATAAATATATTCATAGTGGTGAGGTAGCGATAAACTCCCAGTGAGTGTACTAAAACAGCACTTTCCAAAGGCACTGAGTTAAAAGCCATGTAAACAGATTACAGAGTCTCATGGCTAAATAACATTATGAAAAAAAATAATTATCTGTTTCACGATTCCTGGAATTGGGGCATTGAATAGGTACTGGAAAGGTATTTCTTCACCTCTCTCTCTCTCTCTCTCTCTCTCTCTCTCTCGATGGATACTGTAACAGGAACAGTAATAAACTTGAATAGCCAGGTTTATGGGATCTCTTGTTTCACTTGCTGTGATATTTCTTATATTTAATAATCACCCCTCTGAATGCTTTGTGGAGCAGAAAGTTTACAGTAAAGGCGCAGGTTTAACCACCATATTGATATATCAATCCTGACATATGACCACAAACATGGATTACATGGGGCTTTTCAGGGTAAACACAAGATGATTTGCTTAATGAATTGTCAGCACAGGTTTGGAATGGGTGTCATGGCAGAAATTGAGTTAGAAAGTTTATTTACTGCAGTTTATGTGTCATGGTCTGACTGTCAGACTGTCTCCTGGGAAGTTGATGAGCACCTATTTTATCTAGAATTGCATCATTGTACAGTTTCTGTCAGCACAGAGTTGCTAAAACACCCCTAAGCCACCAGGATGCCATTTTCTTTTTTTTCAATATGGAAAATTACTGATTGAAAGAAAAGTAGTTTTTAATGAAAATTTGTCTAAGCACAGAATATTCTGTGTTGTTGCATTCAGAAGAAGGACATGAATTTCTGTATTTCTATATTGACGATGCTTGCCAAATCATTAAGAATCTAGGCTGTAGGTTCACACCCACGTAAAAGTGAACTCCAGGATCTCGAGTCATGTTGGACACTGTGGCCTTGAGCAGGTCCGTTAACCTGAGGTTGTTCTGAAGAGACAATTAGTACTGCAGGAAGTGGATTTCACTGTTGACTACCAATGTTAAATTAATGGTTCACCCAAAACAAAAATCCTAACATTATTTACTCACCCTCATATCGTTCAAAACCTGTATGACTATCAAATTCATATGCATATTCATATATCTTCTGATGAAACCCACATTTATGCATAAGGCCCCTGGATAGCATTATACTCTCAGTGCCAATTTAGCTAAAAGTCATTATGTATTCACACTATTACACATTAGTTAATTAAAGTAACACATTTTAAATTTGCTGGTAATTATTAATACTGCTAAGTTCAAAAATAGGGCATAATGGCATTCGACTGTTTGTATATATTTCAAGGCATCGGCTTAGTCTCAGCTGTAATTTAGTTGATTCAGATTTTACATTATTTTAAAATCCTACACACCTTTTCATGCACAGTTCATTTAATTAATACATTTTGATTTATGCAAGCTTCTTTGGCTCATTCCACACATAATAGGTGTGAGCAACTTAAGCTAATTGGCTCTTTGAACAATTGCTACTGACACAAGAAAAAATAGAAAATTAATTATCTTACACATTGCATTTTCAGTCATGGCCTGCGGACTGGAGAGAATCTCATACAAACAAAGGGGCCATTAATGCACTAAATATTTGGGGTGGGAGAAAGGGTTCAGTGTCTCGGAGCAACTCCCAGTAGTTCACTGCACAGTAGGAAAGAGGGCTGAGGGAGGGTTGAAGACTTCCAGATCTCATTTCAAAGATGTGGAGGCCAGGCTTTAGGGTGTTGGGTAAAACAATCGAGTTTAAGGAACATAACGTGCTCAAGCTGACTCCATAAAATAAGTGAAGAGGCCAGTATCATCTTTCCTATCTGACAGCGTTGACCGTAATTACCATTATGCTTTAGCGAGGAAAACCTCCACTAACTGCAATAGATCGTGATGGTCTACTTGCAAACAACTTTGAGGGGCAGATGATTTAGCGGTATACTTTTTTGGCAATGGTAATGGTTTCCAACCACGTGGGTTAAAAGAAGTTTCCATTTACAGTGAATCAACATCATCACTGTATGTGATGTAAACATGGTTGTGTTATGGAGTTTTAAAGTATCCTTTAATGGCTTCATCTGATGCCAGTGGCTTAAATCTAGGACTTAAAGGCCTTGATATACTTCAAGCGAAATCAGAGAATGAACTGGTGTGACATCATTTCCAAAAAAAATCAGGCCAAAACAAAGTTTGTTTGGAGTTTGTTTCTAGAATGCAAATAACATTTGAGAATATGAGTCTCTACTAGTGTCCCACTGAAATTTTGTAAGTTACAAATAATGTTAATTGTTGGTAGTTATCAGTATATTGGTGTGCATGTAAATGTGCAGGGTTTGGCTGAGGTAGCTGAAACAGAAAAAAAATGCTATATTTTAACCACACATGATCTGCAAATCTATTTTCAAATCAGACTATCAAGAAAATGTGTCATTTAATCTCTTACATAACAATTAAACCTCAAAAAAAGAGCATCAGTTGAGACAGTTGTGACAGATGAGTGCATACTTTGACCATTCATCACTGCACTTTTGATTTCTCTGAGATGAATCATGATATGAACATGAACCAGAGCCGAGAAGCAAAGGTTCATATGTGGTTCATGAAAGGTCTTCCATTGGTAGGCTTTTAAAAGTCTACTATATATTAATTAAACACATTAAATTAAATACAGCACGGAATGAATGGACCTCTTCCGATAACCTTGAGGCACTCTAAACACAACGTCTGAAGCATAATCCCAGCTAATTAATAATGAGATATAAAGAGTGATGTAATGTTTAAGGGCCAAATCAAATTTGTGTAGTGGGTTAACTCACTTAGGAACACATTACCTCTCCAGCCCAAGATGGATGCGTTTGAGAGAGGAGGCTGGAGATGTTGTGCGATTAGAGAGAGGCCTAACCTGATTAAGAAAGAACTCCTTTTCCTGCACGCATCATCCCTGATGGATGAAATGGACCGCCGTGCCCGTTACTCTGCCCCTTGGATTGAAGGTTCCCGGAATATTCTTGCGATTGTTCCCGCTGATTGTAACACTTCTATCCCGGCAGGTCTTTAAAAAGAAACTCTATCTGCCTGGCTGAGACTTTCTTCCTGATCTTCAAGGCTTTTAACTACAATGTCTGCGTTTGTGTGGACCATGGGGCATGCGGAAGGATTTCGCTAAAAGGTGAAACAGATTACGCCAGCTGGGAAAGTGCATAGATGCAGCCGGATGGTTTATCAATGGATTCAGAGATTTTTCACACGATTATTTCATCATAAACATATCCCTTTTCGCTGCTCAGAATTTCCAATGAATAAGTGCTGTAAAACACTGCAGATGTTATTTCAGTCCAGAATAGTGAGTAACATGTCTTGCTCCTGACAACAAAACAACAGGTATGTGTGTTACCTACATAATCTTATTTCATCGTTTTGCTCTGTTGGGCAAAATGCTACCACTGTCTGCCATGTGTTAAACTGCATGTTATACTAAATGTAATGGCTATATTATTTTGAAAATAGATTATTTTTGGGATACTATATTAAGTCTTAAGGATATATTAAATGATGGGCAGACATATAAAGCTGTACTTATTTTTTTTTTCTGAAAGAGTCTGGATTAATGAATAGATTGTAGTTTTTTTTTATTACTTTTTTTTATTAAGAAAATACAAATCTCTGGTCCAAACTTCAATACAGCAGGTGGCGGTTATGCACCTTAAAAAGTAGTTGCCTCCCGCCAATTAAAAAATAGAAGAAGAAGAAGAAGAAGATTTTTGGAATTGTTGCCTTGTCCAAATACACACACTTGTGGTTTTTGCACTTGACTACTTATTTCCTGTATTTGGCCCAAGGATTCAAGTGAGCATGAAGACCACAAGTGTGTGTAGAATTTTTCATTACCTGATGGGACACACTTATAGTGTTGTAAAAATGCAAGTGTTTAGCTTTATTTTTATTTTCAATACTTTGCATTTTAAAATAAACTTCTAAATGTCTGTTCAGTAGTCTCTATAACAGATGACACAATTTAATTTTGTGGTGCTTCTAGTGATAAAAAGCAGTTGCAAATGTTGTACAAAATAATTATCACCATTACTCATTTGCACCAATAAAACGTGCAACTCTTTGTTTTACTACCAAATTATATGTAATATCTTATTATTATTAATATTTAACTTACATTGGAAAGGTTTACAAGGTTTCTTGTGCGATCTTGTCAAAAAGTCTCACGATTTATTTCCAGAACATGATGCATGATGGGATACACTAGAAGATAGTGTGGATTTAGTATGCGTTAAGGGCACTGCACTTTGGCGTTTTTAAGACCTGGGACAGTCTTGCGCACTTACTTCCTGTCGTGCGCACGCGCTCTCACGTGGCCAAGACCGCAAGTGTGGACTTTTGGGCGAATTCAAAACGGAAGTGAGCATCCCTATGCCCTACTCCCTTCGAAGGGCAGAGCCCTTGAAGTGTGTTCTTTGAAGGGTGCAGGGCATTGCTGTCTCGTATAAGAGTTTGGAACTCCCTTGAGGAAGGGAATGACTGACCAAATGTTACCTTGACAACGCTGTGCGTGCGTGCAGCATTCAGCACTCGATCAGTTGTTGCAAATAAATATTTCTTATCATTATTATTTTATTCAAATATTGTCTAATTGTGTCTTATTTACTATTAAACTTTTTGAAACTAAACTTGCTTACATTACCATCTTAAATCATATTTCTATCACTGACAAAAAATATTTTGTCTTACATTAAAATAGACACATTTAATTAGCCTATTCTATTTAAGTTTGTATGTGAAGTCGAAATCAACCCCAACTTTGCTTTAAAAAGCAACAGTGACCGTTGTTTTGTTTTGATCTCCCCCCTTCGCTTCCGCGTGCGTCACTTCTGAGCGGCGCATGCACAAAGCTGACCTCATACGTCATCAGCCCGGAGCTGCTTCCGTGTACAACTGTTGGCGCAAGCTACATTAAAGTGATTATTACGTATTGAATATGGATATTTTTCTTACAAAAACGTATCGATTCGCTACAGGAGGCCTTTGTTTACCCAGCGGGGCCATGCGAGACACGTTTTTTATGGATGGGCACTTTTTATTTAACTTTTTTGGACGGAAGCATTCAACACCCACTGAGTGGCATTAAACAGCTTCAAAGATCAAAGACAATTTTTTTATATAACTCCGACTGGATTCGTGTGAAAGGAAGTCATATACACCTAGGATGACTTGAGGGTGAGTAATTTATGGGGTAATTTAAATTTTTGGATGAACTAACGCTTTAATGCAGAGACGTAACTTTTCCGCCGATTCAAGTTTGACGATTGTGTTGCTATCCTAGTGACATCTCAGTTTGATCCTTTTTGAGACAGTTTATCTGTGGGATATTTTTACAAGACTTTTTGAATGTACACACTTAAACTACATGATCTTCAGTTTATTTCAACGGACCCTAAATCCAGACAGCGCACTCTTATCCATCGTTCTACAAACTGGTATTCTCATTTTTTTATTTTTTTATTTTCAGTGACTGAACTGATAAACAGGGAACTGTGGTAATTCAAGTGGACTACGGAACTTGAGTAACTGTGAGTAACTCGTGAACTGTGAGTAAACATTTGAAGGGACGTTTCATTAGGGCTGGGAATCGATTCCAAAAAGAAAGGTTGGAATCGATTCCATCAAGGGGAATTGACTCCTTATTCAGAGCCGTTTTTAGTTCAACAAAGCTTATCTATGGGTGCCTCTCAAACGGAAGGCTGCATATCCCCGCTGCTACACCATCAAACATCGCTGAACGTCGATTCACGAAAATAAACTAAATGAAAAGTTGGTACTGAGCTCGTCTGAGTTTGAGGATGCAGCCTTCCATTTTGAGAAGCACCCATTAATTTGACTCTTGCTCGCTAATAGTGTTTAGAAGTCTGATTCGTTTCCACGAAAAGGTTCTTTCGGATAATGAACCAGTTCAAAAAACGATTCAGAGGTTATTTTACGGTGGAACTGGCTTATGTTGTCCACAATTTTGAGCGCTGCATGACAGAATAGATCATGACGTGATCGAGGGTATCACAAGATCTCCTAACCGAAGAACAACAAATGGCGTCCCATTCCCGAAGTGCCCTTCAAGTGCGCAAAAAAGCCATTTGGAATTCGCCCTTTATTTTGGTGAACAAAGGCCTCTTGTAGCGAATCGATGCATTTTTGTAAGAAAAGTATCCATATTCAAAACGTAATAATCACTTGAATCTAGCTTGCACCAACAGTTGTACACAGAAGCAGTTCCGGGAGCATGACGAATGAGGTCAGCGTTGCGCATGCGCCGGTGAGTCTCGTGAAAACTAACGTTTGTTTACAGGATCGAGGATGCAGCCTTCCATTTTGAGAAGCACCCATTAATTTGACTCTTGCTCGCTAATAGTGTTTAGAAGTCTGATTCGTTTCCACGAAAAGGTTCTTTCGGATAATGAACCAGTTCAAAAAACGATTCAGAGGTTATTTTACGGTGGAACTGGCTTATGTTGTCCACAATTTTGAGCGCTGCATGACAGAATAGATCATGACGTGATCGAGGGTCTTGTTCTTACATCTTAAATAAAATGTTTTTTTTTTTTAACCTTTCTATCAGCCAATGCTAATTCTGAAAGAAAACGCTGAGAGCACAGATCAGTGGCTGAGAACGCATCAGATTGACAGATAAACCACGAGCTCTTATATCAATGTGTTGTTGTTAATGTTCTGGTTATTTTGTTTCGGTGTACAGTTTGATAATTATGTGCAAAGCATATAGTTAATGTAAACAACATTTAGCTTAACTGCACATTTATTTTAGACACTTCATGTCTTGTTCCATTCATGCAATAAACGCATGTCCACTGCTGAGCTGTGGGCTATGACTAATTTTATGTGCAATGCAGACAAAATTACAATTTAAAATCAATCGGAGCTACAGAAATTAATTGTAATTTTTACAAATAAAGCTTCATATTATGTGTCAGGATCATGGACTGTCTGTGTCATGTTTTGCCCCTGTTTCCGTTCCCTTATTTGGTCATGTTTCTGTCCTCGTTTTGTTAATTGGTTTGATTAGTCATCCCTTACACCTGTGTTTCCCCAATCATCCCCTGTATTTAAGTCCTAGTCTGTGCAGTCTGTCTCTGTTGGATTCAAGTGGACTACGGAACTTGAGTAACTGTGAGTAACTCGTGAACTGTGAGTAAACATTTGAAGGGACGTTTCATTAGGGCTGGGAATCGATTCCAAAAAGAAAGGTTGGAATCGATTCCATCAAGGGGAATTGACTCCTTATTCAGAGCCGTTTTTAGTTCAACAAAGCTTATCTATGGGTGCCTCTCAAACGGAAGGCTGCATATCCCCGCTGCTACACCATCAAACATCGCTGAACGTCGATTCACGAAAATAAACTAAATGAAAAGTTGGTACTGAGCTCGTCTGAGTTTGAGGATGCAGCCTTCCATTTTGAGAAGCACCCATTAATTTGACTCTTGCTCGCTAATAGTGTTTAGAAGTCTGATTCGTTTCCACGAAAAGGTTCTTTCGGATAATGAACCAGTTCAAAAAACGATTCAGAGGTTATTTTACGGTGGAACTGGCTTATGTTGTCCACAATTTTGAGCGCTGCATGACAGAATAGATCATGACGTGATCGAGGGTCTTGTTCTTACATCTTAAATAAAATGTTTTTTTTTTTTAACCTTTCTATCAGCCAATGCTAATTCTGAAAGAAAACGCTGAGAGCACAGATCAGTGGCTGAGAACGCATCAGATTGACAGATAAACCACGAGCTCTTATATCAATGTGTTGTTGTTAATGTTCTGGTTATTTTGTTTTGGTGTACAGTTTGTTAATTTTGTGCAAAGCATACAGTTAAAGTAAACTTCATCATTCAGCTGAACTGTGCACGTTTATTTTAGAAGCTTCATGTCTTGTTCCATTCATGCAATAAACACATGTCCACTGCTGAGCTGTCACGGAAACACCAGGCTCTTCCACTCATCAGCGATCCCGATCACCGGAGTTCTGATCACCCGCACCTGGCCGTCATTCACTAATCACCAGCACCACAGTATAAGAGCACACAGTTCACACAAACACATTGTCTGGTCTCCTTTGTGGAAAAGGACTCATCGCTCATGCCAAGCTACTTACCTGAACGCTTGTTCCAAGTCTCCCGATCTCCTTCGGCTTCTCATGCTCTCCAAAACCTGGTAACAGATTATACCGTCATCAGTATCCTTGCTCAACTCAGTAAAGACTCCTTATCTGCCATATCCTACCTGCTTCTGTTATTTATCTACATCTGTGCAATAAACCTGTCTGTTTGATTCTAACCTGTCTGTGTCTTGAGTCTGACCACACGTTACAGAAGACCAGACCATACCACCATGAATCAAACAGACGTGGACCCATTCCAGGAGCTGGTGGATTCCCTTCGCCGTGTGCTCACTCCTCCTGTCACCACCGCACCGGCTCCCGAATCTGTTTCTCCACCAGTCTCTTCTTCACCCCTACCGATCTATGCTGCCAACCCCATGGTCAATCCGACGCCCTACTCTGGTTCGGCGGACGATTGCAGCGGATTCCTCCTGCAGTGTTCGCTCAGCCCTGGAGATGCAACCGCATCGTTTCCCAACAGAGAGGGCTAAGATCTCTTTTATCCTGTCCTTGTTAACAGGTCAAGCACTCGAATGGGCAGAATCATTGTGGCAGCAGAAGGGACCAGTCACTCAATCCTTGAATGCCTTTATTACCCACTTCCGCAAAGTTTTCGGTCGGCCAGTAGGAGATGCTTCAGTGGGTGAGAAATTATATCATCTGAAACAAGGCAAAACCTCTGTGCAAGACTATGCTCTACATTTCCGCACTCTCGCAGCCTCAAGTGGTTGGAACGAGCGCTCCCTGTTGACGACTTATTGCCAAGGACTAGAGCCCTCTCTGCGGTTGCATCTAGCCGCATAAGATGACACCATGGGGCTCGAGCATTTCGTCCAACTCTCCATCCGAATGGCAAATCGGATGGAGAAAAAAAGTATGGAGGGTATTTAATGCCAAAATCCACCCATTCCGCTCCGCCAACCAGAGTTTCCCAGCCCTCCAGAACCACAGTACGAGCCCATGCAAGTTGATAACACCCGGTTGTCCTCGGCCGAACGTCAACGTCGGCTGACCCGGGGATTGTGTCTCTACTGTGGCCAGGATGGACATGTAATACGGATATGTCCCATCCGTCCCCCATGACCAGCGGTGAGTGTGGTTTCCTCTTACTCAGTTAATGTACATCCTCTGACTACAACCGTGCAGCTCACTACCCCTCACAATTGTGTTTCAGTTCATGCCCTCCTCGATTCTGGGTCAGCCGGCAACTTAATCTCTGCCAGCCTATGCAATCAACTCCAGCTCAAGAAAAGACTCAACGACATCCCGTATAAAATCCAGTCAATAACTGGAAGTCCCCTCGGCCGAGGACAAGTTTGACACTGCGCGGGCCCCATCCAGCTGAGTGTGGGCCGGTTACACATGGAAAACATTTGTCTGTTGGTTCTGGAGGAATCCACCGCTGGAATAGTCCTAGGGCGCCCTTGGGTCGTTTCCCACAATCCTTCCATCTCGTGGTCAACGGGAGAAGTCCTGAAGTGGGGCAATGAATGTTTTTCTGGATGTTTTCCTCACCTCCCAAGACCCATCTCGTCGGTTCCAAGGATCCCAGTCAACTCCACTTCCATAGAGAGCCCCCTAGAAAACCGTTCCATCGACATTCCAAAGAACTATGCCCACTTTAGTGACGTTTTCTGCCCGAAATGAGCCTCCCAGTTACCACCTCACAGACCATGGGACTCCGCCATTGATCTCCTACCCGATGAACCAGTACCCAGAGGTAAAACACTCCCTTTCCATCCCCGAACAGGAGGCCATGGAGGAGTACATCGAGGAGGCATTACAGCAAGGTTACATCCGTCCATCCACCTCCCCTGCTGCTTCTAGCTTTTTCTTCATGGCCAAGAAGGACGGAGGCTTGCAGCCTTGCATAGATTACCGGGCTCTAAACAAGATCACTGTCAAATACCGGTACCCACTTCCCCTCATCCCATCTGCACTGGAACAGCTACATGGAGCCAGGATCTTCACCAAGCTTGACCTCAGGAGTGCATATAACCTCATTCGGATACGTGAGGGGGACGAGTGGAAAACTGCCTTTGTGACACCTACTGGCCATTATGAATATCTCGTCATGCCGTATGGATTGGTCAATGCCCCCTCCGTATTCCAAGGTTATATGAATGAGGTATTCCGGGAGTACCTACATCGCTTCGTGCTGGTCTACATCGACGACATCCTGGTGTACTCCCGGAATGAGGCTGAGGCCGAACATCGCCTGCACGTCTCTGAGGTCCTCCAACGGCTCAGAGAACACCAGCTGTTTCTAAAAGCTGAGAAGTGCACTTTCCACCAGGCTTCAATCCAGTTCCTCGGGTATCAGATCAGCTCCCAAGGTATCAAGATGGACGAGGGGAAGGTTGAAGCCATCAAGACCTGGCCCAAACCCACTACCATCAAAGAACTCCAGCGATTTCTAGGTTTTTCAAATGTCTACCGGCGTTTCATTCACAAATACAGCTCTGTTACAGCCCCTTTGACCAACCTCATAAAAGGCAAGCCCAAGTCTCTGTCCTGGTCGACCGAAGCTACTTCAGCTATGACAACTCTCCAACAGGCCTTTACGTCGGCCCCACTCCTGGTCCATCCAG
>NW_015548280.1:242323-248884 GCF_001515605.1 Sinocyclocheilus anshuiensis
CGTGCTGGTCTACATTGACGACATCCTGGTGTACTCCCGGAATGAGGCTGAACATCGCCTGCACGTCTCTGAGGTCCTCCAACGGCTCCGAGAACATCAGCTGTTTCTCAAAGCTGAGAAGTGCACTTTCCACCAGGCTTCAATCCAGTTCCTCGGGTATCAGATCAGCTCCCAAGGTATCAAGATGGACGAGGGGAAGGTTGAAGCCATCAAGACCTGGCCCAAACCCACTACCATCAAAGAACTCCAGCGATTTCTAGGTTTTTCAAATGTCTACCGGCGTTTCATTCACAAATACAGCTCTATTACAGCCCCTTTGACCAACCTCATAAAAGGCAAGCCCAAGTCTCTGTCCCGGTCGACCGAAGCTACTTCAGCTATGACAACTCTCCAACAGGCCTTTACGTCGGCTCCACTCCTGGTACATCCAGACCCTCAGAAGCCCTTCATAGTTGAAGTGGATGCCTCAACATCTGGAGTTGGAGCCATCCTGTCCCAGCAGCAGGGGAGCCCCCCTCGGCTTCATCCATGTACCTTCTTCTCCCAGAAATGATCCTCTCCTCGGCGGAGCAAAACTATGATATTGGGAATAGAGAACTTCTGGCCATCAAGCTCGCCCTTGAGGAGTGGAGACACTGGCTGGAGGGGGCCCTCCATCCGGACATCGCGACTGCCAGTGTCTCCGATCCTGCTCCGCCGGGGTGCCCCCCGACCCACACCTATGTCCTTCACAGCCAAAGGACCCCATTAATCCATACAGCCCATACTTCCCTGGGTACTGGTCATCCTGGGACCAATCAAAGCCTCTCACTGCTACAAGATCGCTTCTGGTGGCTGGGAATGGCAAACAACATCAGAAGGTACGTGAGAGGATGCCAGGAATGCACCATGGCCAATACACCCCGGCATTTACCATCTGTAAAGATCCTTCCTCTCCCTATTCCTCGGCGTCCATGGTCACACCTAGGAGTCGATTTCGTCACAGACTTACCTGCATCAGATGGTAATACTTGCATCCTCTTCACCGTGGATAGATTCTCCAAGGCCTGCTGGCTGGTACCCCTGAAAGGACTCCCAACTGCCATGGAGACTGCGGAGGTACTTTTTAACCATGCCTTTTGAAACTTTGGCATCCCAGAAGATATAGTATCAGATAGAGGTCCCAAATTTATCTCACGAGTTTGGAGATCTTTCCTCTCGCTCCTAGTTGTGACAGCAAGCCTATCTTCTGGATACCACCCCCAGAGCAACGGTCAAACGAAAAGGAAGATCCAGGAGATCGGGCGCTACCTCCGTACCTTCTGCCACAACCACCAGAACTCCTGG
Source organism: Sinocyclocheilus anshuiensis (assembly GCF_001515605.1). Lineage (NCBI taxonomy): Eukaryota > Metazoa > Chordata > Actinopteri > Cypriniformes > Cyprinidae > Sinocyclocheilus > Sinocyclocheilus anshuiensis. The sequence goes on from NW_015548280.1 coordinate 243,650, forward strand.
AACCGATTCATCGCCTGGGCCGAATACGCACAGAACTCTCTTCGTCAGCCCTCTATGGATCTTACCCCCTTCCAGTACGTACTTGGCTATCAGCTATTCCCATCGATTCCAGAACCGGGAATCGGAATCAGACTCGATTCCAAAAATTTCGGAACCGAACAGCCCCACGTTTCATATAAGTGCTCATTCTGAGGTGAGATTTAATTGTGTATGCTTTGTTGCTGTTGTTGTTTTTTTTTCAAATGTGATTGTTTGAAGGTGATCATTTGAAAAAGTGAGAATTTGTGTTTACCAATTGACAAATTGCAAGTGATCTCATTTTGAAGTTTCATAAGGGATTTGTTATACTACAAGTGGAAGGTTTTTTCAACTGCTGTGTTGAAGGTGATTGTGTGGATTTGAAAAGACAGCACAAAGACTAAATTCTTTTTATGATTTTCATTTAATCGATTACTCAAACAAGAAATAATTATTCATAAGAAAAATAAATGTAAAATAATAAATTCTGTTTAATTCCTTTTTGCACTTATCTACAGTGTAGTGTGGATTTGAAAAGACAGCACAAAGACTGTAAATTATTTTTATTATTTTCATTTAATCGATTACTCGGAAGAAATAATCATAAGAAAAACAAATCTAAAAGAATAAATTGTTTAATAACTTTTTGCACATACAGGTGCATCTCAATAAATTAGAATGTCGTGGAAAATTTCATTTATTTCAGTAATTCAACTTACCACTCAACTTTCTGTTAACATGCTTGGATACAGCACTCTGTGAACAGCCAGCTTCTTTGGCAATGAATGTTTGTGGCTTACCCTACTTGTGAAGGGTGTCAATGATTGTCTTCTGGACAACTGTCAGATCAGCAGTCTTCCCCGTGATTGTGTAGCCTAGTGAACCAAACTGAGAGACCATTTTGAAGGCTCAGGAAACCTTTGCAGGTGTTTTGAGTTGATTAGCTGATTGGCATGTCACCATATTCTAATTTGTTGAGATAGTGAATTGGTGGGTTTTTGTTAAATGTGAGCCAAAATCATCACAATTAAAATAACTTTACTTCAGTCTGTGTGCACTGAATTTATTTAATACACGAGTTTCACAATTTGAGTTGAATTACTGAAATAAATGAAATTTTCTACGACATTTTAATTTATTGAGATGCACCTGTATCTACAATGTACCTTTCTGGTGAGAGCTGTCAGGGAGTGGGGGAGTCTCACTTAATTTATTAGATCTGGGGAGGGAGGAGCATATCACACTGTACTCTCACATATGCTATTTCACTTCTGGCTACCCTTGTCAATCAGTAGTGTTCCAACAGAATAAGGTAAGAAACCACATACACACATTAGTGTGTAACGAGACTAAACAGTTTGGGGACTGGGGATCAAGATCCTTTCGTTGTCCAAACTTCCAGGGCAGCCGTAATCCATTTCTCTTATACGCGGGCTAAATACCCCCGTTACATAAAGTCACAGGAGAATAGATATTACATTAAGAAAAAAAAAATAGTTGTTGACAGAGATTTTTTTGGGTCAAGGAGAGATGGAAGGAGAGCAGTAAGTTACCAGAAATGTGCACAACCAATAGATTCCCATAAAAATGGCATGTATGACAGTCCCAGCTGGAGTTTTTTGGGGTCACCCGGTCTGAGGAATTTCAATCGTCAACTGTAGACATATGGAAAAGCTATACTGTGAACAAGACAGCCTGACACAACCCTCCATATTTTAGGTCTCCCAGTGTTGTCCTTCAGCAAATTACACTCAACAGCTCTCTATCTAAAGACAAACTGTGTTTTTTTGTTTTTTACTAGGAATGTGCTCAAAGATAATGTATTTGCAAAGAAACCACTAATGACTTTTTATTTTATATTTTAATCTTTTTTATTTATTTATATTTTAAAATATTTGTATTCAACAAGGTTGCATTAAACTGAACAAAAGTAACAGTAAACGTATTTATACTGTTACATAAGATGCGTTCAAAGATTTTATTCATCACAGAATCCTGAAACAAAAAATACTACAATATTAGGGAGCACAGCTTTTTTCAACTGTGATTATATGACATATTTCCTGAGCATTAAATTAGCATATTAGAATGATTTCTGAAGGATCATGTGACTGAAGTAATGACTGCTGGAAATTAAACTTTGTCATCATGGGAATAAATTACATTTTAAAATATATTAAAATAGAAAACAATTATATTAAATTATAAAATAATATTAATATAGACAATTCACCATATTACTTTTCTTACTGTATCAAATAAATGCAACCTTGGGGAGAGCATTATAGAGTTCTTTACAAAACAAAAAAAAACAAAAAACAAAAGATGAACAACAGTGTGTATATATTCAGCTAATGGCTTTGCTGCACATCCCTAGTATTTACCACTGGCTCCCTCTTTTTTTCCATCAATACAGCACATATCAATCACTCATCAACGGTGTAAGCTAACTATGTGAGTATTAGACAAACCCTACCCAATGATTTGACGGAAAACAGGAATTTATCAGGTCCAGCTCCATTAATCTCTGTCTTGATATGTTATATGCTCCCTAATGACTACTGCTGACTTATGATAATGATGATCAGATTTAAAATCCTGTTTAAAGAACAGTCCGTCTCTTTCCCGCTCTCACTCTCTCCAGTTGTAAATTATTTGTATGCGATCAAGCAGCAGGCCTGTCTGTTATTAAGCTAGCCTGGAAATGGCATTTCAGAAACTGGCCTTCTCTGTGAATGAAAACTAATTAGCACAGATTTACATATTTCGAAGTGCAGTACAGCTTTAATCAATACACCCACCTGGATGCAGGGCTAGTACAAGACTCCTCAGGGTTATACACCATCTGACCGAGACTATGACACAAACATGTGTCCAGTGCTATAATAAATTTCCTCAAACCTAGGCAGGTTAATTACAGTTCTTTGTTAAGTGTGGAAACGGACTGTTACACCATACCGGCATGAATATATACATATATGATGTTATTACAACTCCAGGCCTTCTAGAATGTACACTTTGCACACTTATTACATTTACTCAACTCACTGTCAACAAGGCAATTATTTAAAAAATGTTCTCTCTGTACCATATTATGCAAATTGTCGCGTACGAGCACGAATAACTTATCACAAAGTCCTCAAACTATTGGTACAGAATATTCAGGGTTCAGAGCTTCATCAGTGGGAAAAGGGATTTTTTTTTCCCTTCACATCACAATCCCCCAGACTACGAAGAGATGGGATTATTCTCCGAGTCTGCAGCGAGACCATTTGTGACCTACTTGAGGAGGGGAGACAGGAAGCAGCTCTGCGCATTAAACCAAAGCGAGGCTTATCTTCATGTGAGGTGCAACAAACCCACGTTGAGGCGACACACACCAGTTCCATGTCCTTAATAACAGTGTCAACTCCTGAATGGTATTTCAAACTGGACTGAAAATAATTGATTTTAATATTGTTGAGAAAACAGCACAAATTTTGTAGAAAGATTTCATACTATAGGCATTGCAAAACACCAGTGATGACTATAACTGTAATATTTAACAATATGAAATACTGATAATTAGTTAATACTACACATACAATAATACTGTAAAAAAAAAGAAAAATAATAATAATAAAATTAAAAAATTAAAAAATCCAGCTGCACAGAGCCCCCGAACCACCAGAGGGCTCCTTTACTCTAAAACATTAATTAACTATTCGAGTAACAGAATAGAAATTATGACTACGCGAGTAATAGACTTTTGTTTCATTTTTGATTTCGTACGTTGCTTTTGTAGTGTACAGTACGTGAATGTTGTAATATACAGTCTCCTGCTGGAGGTGCTCAATACTAAAAAATAAAAAAAATAAAAAGAGAAAAGCATATTGGGCTGCGAAATAGACACTGTTCCCCTGGCAGCTTTCTGTGCACACAATCAGAGACAGCGCGAAATACTGAGAAGTATAAGCAGCTTTTGGTGTGCGCTTTAAACTGACAAATACACGTAAAATATGTCTGACTTTGCGCACTCAGTCAGTTATGTCTTAAGTGAAGACAAACAGTTCTGAAAGTAATCCAATACTTGTCAATATGTTAGATCTGTGCATTTGAAGCTGCTGTCTCTGCCACAAATAACAAAAGAAAACCATTGATTTGCCAGACTAACCTAAAGCTGACCACACACTAGATGATTTTAAGGCTGATTTTAAAGGGTCATGAAACCCCAGACTACTTTTTCTGAGATTTTAGCAGAGGTGTTTGTGTTGCACATCATAGAAGACAATGTTAATTTTTAACTGTTGGAGAAAACTGGTTAATTTTAAGCTTTTTTGCGCTATTTTCATCTTCCGGGTTTAAAATCTACATTGTGTTGACGTCACAATTTGTGACGTGGCAATGGACTATAGTACATCGATGACTTTTGCGTTGTAATAAGAGATCGACACAAACGCAATTCATTCACTTGGTGAGCATAACTGTTTTTACAGCTCTATGACTCAACCTGTCAAAAGGCTTATATAAACGCCACAGAATAAGCCTTAAAAGTTCTCAGAGGTGCAACATATATATGTTGTCGATGCAGAGTGCAAATGGCTGTGCATTTATTTGTGTTTTTAACTCGATGGGAGCGAAATGAAACTGTCTGAACCTGAAGCTGTGTGTGTTGTCTGTCTCCCCTCTTCACCCTCCTCTGCTCCGCTGCGCACCACGCCCACTTTTTTAGCATTTTTTTTTAAACTGTGGTGAGAACTAACCAGTGCTGAAAGGGGGGTTTCATGACCCTTCAAAGGGTTAGTTCACCCAAAAATGAAAATTAGCCCATGTTTTACTCACCCTCAAAGCATCCTAGGTGTATGACTTTCTTCTTTCAGACGAGTCCAATCGGAGTTATATAAAAAATTATCCTGGCTCTTCCAAGCGATAGAATGGGAGTAGGTAGGTGTTTTTGTTCAACAGTCCAAAAGTAGTCAAATAAAGCGAGCACATCCATAATAAAGCATGCCTCACATGGCTCCGGGGGCTGAATAAAGGCCTCCTGTAGCGAATCGATGCGTTTTTGTAAGAAAAATATCCATATGATAAACACTTTTCTCTCACTTCCAGTATCTGTCATACGCGGAAGCCGTGCCGGCGGATGACGTAGTACGTCGGTGTTGCGTGATTAGTGACGAATGCAGAGAGAGAACAAAACAAAACACCGGTCACGAATTAGAAGTACAAACCGAGGTT
>NW_015548280.1:249610-250205 GCF_001515605.1 Sinocyclocheilus anshuiensis
ATTTACAGTAGGAAATTTACAAAATATCTTCATGGAACATGATCTTTACTTAATGTTCTAATGATTTTTGGCATAAAAGAAAAATCTATAATTTTGATCCATACAATGTATTTTTGGCTATTGCTACAAATGTACCCCAGCGACTTAAGACTGGTTTTGTGGTCCAGGGTCGCATATTTAAAATGTTATAAACATTTTTATCTCACTTCCACTGACTGTCATACAAGCAAAACGTTCCGGCGGATGACGTAGGACGTATGCCTAATAATAATAATAATAATAAAAGGTTATTTTTGCATGCTTTTGTACTGTTATGGATACAGAGTCTTTCTTCGCCTCCCTATATATGCATTTTGAGTCTGATTAATTGACAAGAAAGAAAGAAAGAAAGAAAGAAAGAAAGAAAGAAAGAAAGAAAAAAAGAAAGAAAAATATTTGACTCATAGCTTTATTTATTTAATTAATTAATTACAGTAATATTCTTTACTGTGAATTATTTTGGCCACGATAATCGTGTAGTTAAAATTTGAGGTCCCACTTTATATTAAGTGGTCTTAACTACTATGTACTTACATCAAAAAATAAGTACAATGTA
>NW_015548280.1:250404-252638 GCF_001515605.1 Sinocyclocheilus anshuiensis
TTTGGTGGTATGGGTAGGTTTAAGGGTGGGTTAAAGTGTTAGGGATGGGTCAACAGTGTAATTATAAATATAATTACAGAAATTAATTTCAGATATAATTACATGCAGGCATTTTTTAAATATAAGTATAATGTAAAAACATGTATGTACACAATAAGTGCATTGTACCAAATTATTAATTAAAATGTAAGTACATAGTAGTTAAGGCCACTTAAAATTAATGGGACCAAATTTGATATTGTGATAGCTATAGTTCAAACTGTATATCTTTGCACGTTACCTTCAATCTAGTATGTCACTTGTTGGTCTTGTATGTGTTGCTTGTATGCAGCGAGATGTTCGCCTTTGCTAAGTTACAAAAGGTAAATGGGGTGTAACAAACAGAAAAAACGTTACGTGCCATGTAATCATACACTGCCAAACACTATTTTCAGGTTCCTCTTTCTTTGAGGCCCTCTAACAAAAATGGTACACATTTGGGAAGAAAGCATAGTTAAAACAGCAAAGAATCGTCCATTTCCTGTTCAAGTTAGACTGAAATTAATGTAACATTAGTAGATCTGATCCACCCATTTAAGCGTGACTTCAAAGGAACACAAAGACTATCATACTGGAGGTATGTGAATTTAAAAGCCAGTAGTAGACCCCAGAGACTAATTTTATATGTGGAAGTGGAATCAGATTAATGTCCTGGGAGTGCAGCCACCAAGAACCAAGAAATATGAAATGATATCATGCTGTAATTTAAGTAAAACGTGCATTTAGAGCTTGACTAAGACTCAGAACGGTGACCCGTAAAGACTGAAACTGAGCTATTACAATTTCTAATGAATGCCATCCCATGCACGGATCCACTATACCAAAGAAGATGAAGCACAGTCCCCCCTCGCTGACATTTATGGTCTGTCTCCTCCAGCCAGACTTACCCGGGATTGCTAAATAAACACAGGCACACAGCTGAGGATCATGTTCCACGCTCCATTTCATCTAATACCTCGCCTCTGTAACTGAAACTCCGGCATTGTTGTCTTTTTGCAGTCAACTGGAAATTGGCTACTTTTTAAGGATAACAGAGGATTTTCAAGTAAGACCCAAATTGCGCCTCACCTTAGCCAGGATCCGCCAACTGTCTGAGTTTAGTATTTCAAAGTCAGTGGAACGGCAGGCCCACTGTTAAAACAACACATTGAATACACAAAGCATTTCATCGTTGCAATTTTACCCGGAGGCCTGCATATGAATAACCAGCATGCTGTCTAATTTGAGCACAGTCTGCTGGGGACTAATTGTGGCTGCTGCCCACCACGACCATCAAATACAACTGCAATGGTCTGTTATATTTTATATTTTTATAATTTATTTAATAATCATAATCCATCCATCATTTTGTCTTCTAGATGAAGGACATACAATATCTACGATTTGCTTGCTTTACTAAAGAAGTGCCTCATCAATATCAGACCCATTGATTATGCATTTGTTTTCCCAATTTACCTTGACGGATCATGACTGCACTTTAGCAGCCTATCTACCTTTTCCCTGTACAGGAAATGTAATCTCTCTACTCAATACCCAATTCATATGAAGACAAGAAAAAAATATACAGATAAAGGTAAATATATAAGAAAAACTAAAATGCGGTTGAAAATATATTACTGAGATACACTGATGCAAGAGACTGGAAATGTTACGCTAATGAATAAAGGATGCTGAAAAATATTACATTTGATCAACAATAAAAAGACTTCTTAATATGCAAAAATTAATAAGAAAATGTAATTGAGTATTTTATGTTTTTGCATTTTTAAGGCATGCATCAGCAGACACTAGCAGACAAAACAAAAACAAATATACAACATTTTACTTTTAAACAGTGCTTTCACATTAAAGTTTTTAATGCATTTTGAATGATGTTACTCACTCCTCGTGTACATATAGTACACTAATATAGGGCAAATTGACTGTATGACTATGGTGACACACATCTACATTAATAAAATGACATTGGTTTTCACACACATCTCTGGAGACTTATTTTGAAGAGTGTAAAGAAAGAAAACCAGGTCATAATATGCTTAAATTGAATGTGCTCTATTTAGTTCATGTTGTGGAATTCCTTGTAACACATTTTGCAATCAGTTGACAGTTCTTTGGTCACAGCTTATTTATATGGGTTAGAGAAAGGTTGAGCAAGTTTATCATGTGTATACAAATAATAGCATTCAGTATATATA
>NW_015548280.1:252712-255140 GCF_001515605.1 Sinocyclocheilus anshuiensis
TATATATGATAACTCTTGAGATAATCTAAGAAATAACATCGTCGGTGGATTCTGATGTGACAGGCCAACAGGAGATGAACTTTTTTCACTGGATGAAGCGTTATTTTGGATTATAGACTCATATTTTGACCAGAAGCTACTATTAAAGTTAAAATACCTTAATGATGGATGTCTTTTCTTACAAACAAGCAACTTTCAAATCACAAGACATTAATTTATGGATTACAGTCATGTCGATAACTTGTGGATTGTTGTGATGTTTTTATCAGGTGTATGGACTCTCATTCGCTGCAGAGGATTTACTGGTGAGCAAGTGATGTAATGCTAAATTTCTCCAAATCTGTTCTGATGAAGAAACAAACTCATCTACATCTTGGATTGCCTGAGGGTGAGCAAAGTTTCAGCAAATTTTGATTTTTGGGTGAACTATTCCTTTAACTAATTTAACACATGAATCAAACAGCCTCATTTCTCTGTGGTGTAGTCACAGTCAAGAAACTGGAGTCCATGTATTTTTTTGATTAACATGTAATGCCCCACAAAATGACGGAAATGGTTCTATTAGAAATAAAGAGTGTGATAAAAAAATATTTATACACATGCATTCCGTTAGTTGAAATCACGCATTCATATCTAACACATAGTTTCCACTTTCATTTTATGGTCATCAGAAACAGCCTATGGTGAATGTGTGATTTAGTAGCATTAAAGTGAGCATTAGTCGACTGCTCCAGTAAATTGGCCCCTGTGGTCGGTCCCTCAGGATATGTGACTACATTTAGATTACTACAGGACAAATAGCCATGCTGAGGTCACACAACTTTATAAAGCCTGTCTGAATAAAGAAAATCAGCAACAAAAAGGAAGAACCAATTTTTATAAAGCAGCAGAACTACTTAATGTTCTCATGCCAGTTTTATAGTCCTTGCAAGAAAGTTTTTATAATCTCCAGCAGGGAGTTAAAAAGGCATTTGTTTTCAATTTCATTTGTTTTCAGTCAAATTTGCAATTACTTTATGCATAGCTCATTAGCACTTTTTTAATTACAGTGCATCTGACTACTAGAAGTGCTTTCCTCCCAGTACAGCTGCATTCTAAAGCCTTTTAAATATGATACCTGAAAGACGGTGTGTGTTTCTGTCTACACATTCCCACTCTCTCTTCTGGTACACAGCAAAGTAGAGTCACGTGAAAATTAAAAAAAAAGAGCCGTCACAAGGTCTCTGGGCTCAACTGACACATCTAGATTGTGGTAATGCGATTTGTGCTCCTGCACTGGAAGACTGGCTGACTATATAGACTGTGTACTGATGCACATGTATATTGATACTTACAATGCACCGGCAGGCCTCCAGCCACAGCCAGTGAATCACCCAGCCAGCCCTCTGGAGATTTGACATGTCTCTTCACAAGGATCATATCAATATTATAGCTCTGCAGCCAGCCTGATACCATTAATGAGAAGAACAGAGCGTGATATTCATCTACATATGATTGCAATGCATTACAGGAACTGATGAAATTCCTGTAGTCTGCAATAGATACAGACGATGTGTCGCTATTGTAATTTGAACCTCCATTGGGGTAACTGGTCATTAATTATTTACAGGCTTCATTATTTACAACTGTAGTTTGCATCGCACCACCCAGAGCTTGATTATTTTAATTACTTAATGAGATTTAAAAAATGATTTGAGAAGACTTGCTGTTGTTTGACTTCAAAGCACCATTAGACTCAAACTCAGCTGCAAACAAGGAAGGCCATTTGCAGTGTTCTGTCGCATTCACTTAATTTCTCTCTCAGTGTAATTATAAATGTAATTACATGCAGGTATTTTAAAAAAATATAAGTGCAATGTAAAACATGTATACAATAAGTACATTGTACCAAATTATTAATTTAAATGTAAGTACATAGTAGTTAAGTCCCCTTAATATAAAGTGGGACCATTATTAAATCAAAATACAGTAAGTTTGAGATTAATATGAATGAGAAACTAATTCTAAACTAATATCATTGCCAGAGTATTTCTTTGTACAAAATTACTCCTACAACTTGTTATTTTAGTATTATAGACTGTTATAGTTTTTATTCATATTTTGAAATTGCTTGTATTTTTTCAGTCTCATTTTAATGTTAGTAATTTAGTTAGGACCTTTTGTCTTATATTTGTTTAAATATAACAATTTTATGTATATTATTATTTTATTTTATTTTGATTATTTTATTTCAGTTTTAGCTTTAGTTATTTTTGTACTTCAGCTTAAACCTATTTGACTTCACTAAGCTTGCAAGACAACATTTGTTATTTTAATTTAAGTTTTTCCATTAATACTTTATATATTTTTTTAGATTTATTTCAATAAAATAAAACTATTCTTATTTTTTTTAATAATATCAACACTGCTACTGCCACTACTACTACTA
>NW_015548280.1:255182-264624 GCF_001515605.1 Sinocyclocheilus anshuiensis
ATATATATATATATATATATATATATTGAGATCAGCATCAATATCAACACAAATATTTGTGTTTGTTAAAAAGCATAAGCCAAAGTAAATAAAGGAAACTAGCACAAGACTATGACTCTTAAAAGTATGTTTACATTTTTCTTTCTCTCTCAATATTTCCTAAACGTCTCACAAATGTAAACACAATAACCTGGGCACACCTCCTTTGTTTGTAGAAGGTTTGATTTCATTAGAAGGACTTCATAGAGATTATCAGATGAACCCTGGAAAACTGTATAAATAGTAAATCCAACTGTCAACATCCACACTGAAGGAGGCCCAAGTTGAATCATATCGACTCGTGTTAGCAGTGTTTCAGGATGACAAAGTCTTTATTGTAGAGATGAATTAAATGGAAATGACTCTGGGGTTTCTGAGGCTCAGCAAGGCCAGTGTCTTCTTGACCAGGTTCTGCTGCAGTAACAACCGATGCCTCAGGGAAGCTTTAAGCGAAATGTTAAAACATGATACGGGCTTCCTCAATGCTAACATCTATTATATGGTGGAAATGTATGGTGAATGTTACAGTATAACCTGTCCTAGGGAAATTATTCAGTTCTGTATTAAAATCGTTTAGTGTAATCTATGACTGACAGGGTAATGTATTTCCCAGCATGAAGGATATCTGTATGGATGTTTGGATTTATTCGCATTCAGTATGGCAGTTTCTACATGCTCACAATTTTATATTATTGTAAAAAATGTTCTACTTGTCTTTCTTGGCCAGTTTGTTAAAAAGACATTTCAGCAGTTGCCCCCACACTGCCAAAGTCACTAATATATCTTGTAGAGTGAACATTTTTCAATTTTATGTTACGTTTCCCTCTCTGCCATCCATAGGGAACTGTATACCAATGAGAACCAAATGTAATCAGCATCAAAACTTCCAGGTCAATTGGCATATGAATTGCATTACAATGGAGTTAAATGTCTCATGCGATGCTAATTGAGCATGACGGCAGGAATTCAGTTAATAGAAGAGCCGAAATGTTTTGTTCTGGCAGAAAAGGGATTATTTACTTAGTTCTTTGCTTCTGTTGTATATATGCTGTTTATGTATAATTATTTACCAGGGGTAAATAAATTGTTGCACATTTACTGAGCAATTTAATAATTTTATTTATTTATTTATTATTTTTTTAATGTGCACTAATTGTGACAAATGTAAAACAAATGTCCAAAACTGCAGAAGTGAATGCAAACCAATTATATATTTAATTTTTAACATATGTACTGACGTTGCAACATATTTAATTAAACCTATTGTCAGTGGGCAGATTTTTATTTTTTTTTCTTTAGCCAAAACGACTTCACAGTAAGGAAATTGCATCCTCATGGAGAAAGCCTTGGGGTTAAATGCCTTGCTCAAAGGTGAAACCGTTTCAGGGCAGAAGTGGGATGACGGTAATTCTCCAGTTATCGGGTCACCCTTTTCTGGAATTGAACCTTCTAACCTCTGTATTAGAAGCTCAAATCCTTAACTATTGGCCACAACCAACATGTGGCACAGTTCCCTTTCATGGGAACTTCGAACTGCATCCTCTAGGGGTCGCTATGGGGAACGCTACAGAGAGACACAAAGGTGACAAAAAGAGTTAACCTTTACATAAATGGCAAACTAATGTCATATTTGCAGGACTGTGCATTTAATATAGTCCCATATCATGCCTCTCATAACACTGTCTTTCATCTCACATTATATATATATATATATATATATATATATATTAGACAAATCAATATTTCAAGCGCAGTTATTTATTTTATTTTATTTAAGCAGCTACGTAATGGTTTCACAGCAGGCTCCTGATCACTCTGTCTGGATTATTTTATGATTATGACCAGCTAATTGTATATTATCCCATAGATATTTATGTGTTGCCTTCAGGCTTCATAGCAGATGCAGAAAACAGCCCCGTTCCAGTGAGGATCATTTTTCTCAGGTCTTTCAAGAGCATTTACTCTAATGTCAACCAGCAGTAATATTTTTACAGTAATATAGAATAATGAATGACCTGGGATCCACATGATGAAACACAACTTTAATATTTCATTACATTAAATACTTTAAAGTCTTTAATTTTTATGATTTTTTTTTCTCTTGCATTCATATTCAGCACATTAAGAATTAAAGACAAATATGAAATATGAGTATCATAATGGCTCAATGTGTATTAATTAATAATACATCAATAAATACTAAACATATTTAATTCTACATAATTGCCATGTAACTCACATTCTCAACTTCAGAACAGCGTAAATGAAAGGTGCTTGCACTGTTCAACAAAACATACATCAAACATTTGATTTTGTCAGCTAAGAAAGTTACAAAAATGCTTTCATTTACTTTATCAGACAAACTATTTTTAAATTACTAATATGTACCATTTAGGTGTAAATAAGGTACAAATGCATACTTTTAGCTTTTGTACATTAGGGTATCACCCCATTAACAGCTTTGTACCTTTCGTGCAAGATAAAGATAAATATGAAGAAATATGAAAATAACACTTTCATTCAGAAAAAAATAAAACATTAAATTGAAAAAATAAATAAATAATAATAATAATAAATAATATATATATATTTTAAGAAAATAAGTTTTCTATTTCAAATAATTGCTCTTCTTTTAACCTTTGTATTTGTCAAATAATCCCTAAAAAATGTAGTGTACATATACACAACACAAGGAAGCAGTATAAAAGATATATGAGAGAAACCTGATGATTATTTATAACAGATGCAAACTACTTTACAGCACACTTAGCATTTGCACGCAGCCATTCTGTGTTTGGATCTTAGAAAAAGAAAAGCATGTTCTCGAGTACCTTAGTGATCTTGATTTCACTCAGCTTACCAGCAGTCATGAGTCTAAAAACTGTTCCAGATCTACAGTGTTAATGTAGAGGCTCTTCTCAATGAGATCTCACTTTTCAGCACAGTAGTTCAAAATGGACAGTCCAAAGATGACATGTTGTCACTTTTGGAAAAAAAAAAAATAGACTGAACAAGTAAAATAAAATGTTTTGCAATACGCATTTGTGAATCTGAATTAAGCTAAAGGCTACAGACTGCGTCGCACAAAACCAGTTGCATCTGCATCAGCAGAATGAAGACTTTCTACTCTGTCACAGCTGAAACATTTGCAGGGACAGTCACTAGAGCCTCCAACTTGGGAATATGACAAATAGAGAAGGCCTAGATAATCAAAACTGAGTTATTGAAACATACAGTATGAATCAACCCAATTCAGGAAAAAGTAGTTTAGAGCATAAAGGTAGGCTTCTAAATAATTTATGACTGGATGGTATTGTAAGGTCAATTTTGCTTTAGGCCATATTGCTGTATTTTCACTTGGGTGTTTATTTCTTTCACAGTGTTTTAAAACGATTATTTCATTAACCAATGCCGAAATTACTTAGCTACATTTGTAAACAGTTTATCTGTAATACTTATCCTGTCCCCAAAGCAACAGATAACACGGTTAGGCTAGTGATTGTGTTACAGACGACTTTGAGCCAGGAGTGTGATATATATATATATATATATATAAGAGTGTTCTTGTACAGGCTCAGGTCTGTAGTGTTCTGGTCTCTTTATTGATTCAGTTACTTGCCATGATTCAGTGTTACATGTAATGGAGTTCTATAGCCATATAATCCTTTAAACAATAAGCAACATTGCTTTACGATTTCTCTCTTGCACCTTGCATGAAAAACTTCAAATCACATACATTCAAAACCTTTTTTTTTTTTGTGGTTTCCACAACAATATTAAGCAGCACAACTGTTTGCAACATTGATAATAATTTGAAATATTTTTTGAGCACCACATCAGCATATCAGAATGATTTCTGAAGGGTCACGTGACACTCAAGACAGGAGTTGTGACTGCTGAAAATTCAGCTTTGCCAACATGAATAAATTATATTTGAAAATATATTTAAATAGAAAATATAGCGTAAGTAATTATAACTTGTAATGATGTTTCAAAATATTCTTGTTTTAACTGCCTTTAATCAAATAATGCATCCTAGGTGATTTCAAAAGCATTTAAAAATCTCATCGACTGCAAACTTGTTTATATGTATATATGTGTATCTAAAATCCACTTCTTCTGTGCTTCTTATCAGTTTTTCACTAGAAATCAACCTTTCTGCAACAAAGTACTCTTGGCTAAATAAAAAGTGCAGCTGTGTTACAATTCTGTAGTAACTTTATAGCAAAGATGGAGATAAGATCAGATAGATTCTCTTCTTGAATGCCTGGTCTCTGGAGCATGTCCCGGCTGCACCGTGTATTTAATCTGTTCTAATAACAGCAGAAACCAAAATCTCCTTGCATCTTTCATTTCAGGAAAGTCTTAATGGAACATTAAGTACATTTCATTTCATGACTGTGCACACTGATAGGCTCAAGAGAAACACAGAGTTGCTCTCAGATGTTCCAATCTGTGGGCTCAATAGAAGAAAATATCTGTAAGTGAGCTTTTAAATAGTAAACAATTCCAATATCAAATTAAATTAAATTGATGTGTTGTCATTCTAATACTATTTCCATGCACCTTCAAAGAAACGTACAGTGCTCACAAACATCAATGAACAACAAATGATTTTAGTATAGTAGTAAGTACAAGTAGTAGGTACAACATTGGTGCATTTGAAAAAGAAAGTGCAATATTAATTCAAATCAAATCTTCTTTCCAAGTGTTCTAATGGTCTAATGAGTCGAATGTGCTAAAACAGGGCAGAGTAATTGTATCAGGCCCTCGGTTTCTTTTCAGCTGAAACACTACACCTTATAGCGACATATTCAATCCTGAGAGATGCCTGGCTCCCAGTTACCGTATTGAGCTAGCAGAATTCAGCTTCTTTTGATTGGGAAAGCAGATCTCCTATTGGGATTTCCTCTGCTACAAAAATGGCTATTGTCTCTCTAGCCTCTGGCAAAAGCCAAAGCTGAGCTACAAAGCTGAGTTCTCCTTGGTCCAAAGGTAGAAATATAAGACAGCAAACCCTGCTTAGAACAAAAGTGGGAAACTGCTTTGTGTTTAAATGTCACAATGACATGGGAGAAAACTCTCATAATATAGCCTGTATTTAAAAATGTGAGTTCAAAAGTTCATGTGTTCATACAATCGGTTAAAGGTGAAGAGGTTTGCTTTTACTTCATTCAACTCATGTTCCCACATACAGTACTAAAGGTTTTGCAGTGACTGATTTGATTTGTGGTATTAAATTCACCTCACAAACCTGCTAAACCAATTATATTCTGGTAGGTACTAGTTTTTAGTCTTTACTTGTATCTCAGAATGAATCATGTTTTGCAGTGCAATCAATTACTATTAAGAACTACACAATATTTTTAAACAATTTTAAAGTCAAAATCACATTTTAGGTCACATATTTTATAAAAAGCAATTTCGGTTTGACAGACCTAAAATTGGATTGCACAGAAAATGAGACAGACAGACAGATAGAACAATCGACAGATCAATAGATAGAATGATCGACAGATTTTGGAGCACTGTAAAAAAAGGACAACTAAGGCCTTAGTTGTCCCCCACCGAAGCATGTGACCTTCATCCCTCCGTGTCATAATGAATACCAAATGCTGCTGCGTTGCTCATTTTTCCCCATCAACATGGGGACACAGGCCTGGGAGTTTAATTGCAGCCAAAGCAACAAGCAACTCCATGTTGACAATCAGGTCTTATTAGATTCCCGCTTGCATTTCCCATCCCTGTCATTCAGGGGAAGCCAAGGTTGGATGAGGCCATTAATATTCACAGCATCCTAGCACATTATTGGAGCTCTAAAAGGAGGGGAAGATTGCTTTATCTGCCACAACTTCATGTTCAGACTAAGGAAAAAAAAACAAAAAAAAAACAGAGAGAACAAAAAAGGAAAACACCCAAAGGACCAGAAAAGTACAGGCAAAATACGTGAGACAGATAAACAGAGCAAATGTCTGGGACAATGAGCATATTCAAAGGTTAAATTGTGATTTTGTGGTGATGTGATGATTCTCCAGCCCTAGAAAGATAGATGGCATGGCAAAACTCTTTTGTGATAACACTACAATCAAACATTTGCTAGAAAAGAAAAATAATAATAAATGTATCAAGCATATAGATAATTATCTAATACACAAATATAGCTTATATGGCATGTATTGGTTCAGTGGCATGACTTGAGCAGTCAGAACTTTTATTAAACCAGTTAAAATTGCTAATGTGTATCTATGGAAACTCATATTGCCTCAGAATAAATAAAAAGTAACCTTCACATTTTACATGAAGTTTAAATAAGAAATAAATTCACATTGTGAGAAAAAAAATACTAATCACTCATAAAAAAATACTAATCAGTCATAATCAATGCTCTATCCTGTAAGACTAATTTTATTCAAATACTTTAGATAGCGTTTTAAGTTATTCAGATGTAATATATGCAAACCACATATTTTGTTTTAAAAGACTGTAAGGCCCCTTTTAGGGAATTATTAAATTACCGAAATAGCTAGACAGGTGTTGATAACTGTATTATCTCTTTTAACAAGAGACAAGGGAATCTTTTATTTCAGCAAGGCAGATGTGGTACTGGTCTCATTCTTGAGCCAATCAATTACAGGAGCCCATCTGCAAACTGAAATGTGTTACTTCTTTTAGGCTTCTTCATGTTACTTAAATATGTTACTTTTGAGTGTTTTGATAAAGTAATCCATTACTCAGTTATTATATAGGTCCAAGTATTTTTGGATGATTTATTTGTTTTTGATCCTGGAAACACATTTTACTGATAATTTTACTGATTGTGCTAAAAGGCATGTATGAAAGTGATTTTCAACTCAGAGTAAAAAGTGTCATTGTGACTGTGTATGTCACACTGTGACTGACTTCACACAATGAATTCTCCCTGTGTATAAAGGAAATGCATTTTGGGAAGAACAGACAGTTTGTTTATCCTAGACATCATGACAGACTCTTCTCTAAGCAGCTCTTCCAAAGTCCTTTCAAGCAACCTCAGCCTTTGTATATTTTGGAGCCTGTTTATATAAGTGTTCCTCATCTGCATTCCGACTGTGCTCTCTCTCCCAAATGTCCAGCCTATTGAGACCAGTTGTACTGTTCTGATTCTGTCTTGTGGAAACAAATACAAAGTGTTCCAGAGCTATAGCAAAAAAATGGCAAAGCTGTCATGCGTGCTCTCCACTTAACAATAATCCATTTAAGACCAAAGAACCACTAGTTCTCACAAAGTCGTATATTTCTCCTGTTTGTAGAACAAGCTGCTTTATTTAACAGTAAAGATGTGTATGTGCTAATTGAGCAAAATTACCATTTGCATCAAACTGGAGTGCTACATACATTATTGTGCAAAAGGGTCGGGAAGATTTTTTAAATATTTTTGAAAGGAGTCTGCATGTCAAAACAGTAATATTGTAAACCATTATTACAATTTAAAATAACTTTTTGAATGGTAGTGCACATTCAGCATGTCAAATTAATGTAACATTAAATGACCCATTTATGCCAAAAAAAGTCCCCACCACTCATAGGAGATATTCTGTGGCTATAATTGGCCTTTTTTTTTTATTAGACTTCATGCACGTCTCTGTAATCATGATCTGATAGCATCAAATACCTGTTTGATAAATATTACACCACATTTGATTATTTGCACTGACATTCCTCTCAAAAGAGGATAAAAAAACACTCATGAAATCTGGAAATATGTGCACATGAGTGTTCACAGATGTGAGCTTGCCTCCAGTAATAAGCATGAATATCCTGGTAAAAGTCCTGTCACATCTGCTGCCTCTGCTGGCCAAACACCAATGCTGCATAGAAACCATCAACACAGTTTATATCCTCTTATTTGTTAGATGCTGCTAAAGGTTTCAGACCATATCTCGAATGTAAGTGAATATATATAAAGTGAGGCTACAACAAGCATCTATGATGAAGGGTAGCACCATCTGATGCATGTGGAGTTATAAGACATAAATATGATGAAATAAACTTTTCTGCTCTCACAGAATTGCATCTCACTGACATCTCTACAGTGTCATATATTCAGACAACTCTTTGTATTAAAGTATGCTTCTCTTGCATTGTGGCCTGTCATTTCAAAGCTATACTGTAAACGCTTTGCAGTTAACACAGTTATAAAGCTGCAGCATTGCAGCTCTTGCCTCGCTCTATGAGCTGAGCAGTACAATATGTAGTCATGGGTGTGAATTGAGAGACAGGCGGCAGAGACGGGCTGTTCCCCCCACTCTCTGGATTCACACAGAGCTGAGGTTTCAAGGTGGTCCTGTCTAATCTGCTGCTGCTTTTCAACCCAGGTTAGGCACTGTACCCGCTCTCTATCACTGTCACACAGGATATGCATGAGGTAAGCAGTGCACATCCATGCATCATTGGACCACCCCACACACACACACCACAATGAACTACTTGAAGAGATGCCACATATTATGCAAGCATTTGTATTGAGGAATGCAGGAGATGCAATACTCGCTCCTTTCTGACAAACACATGCAAATCATTTGCAAAAAAGATCTACGATTGGAGGAGGCTATAATCATTCCCTCTCATGCATTACATGGAGAGCTTCATTTTAAAGAATTTTAAAGATTGCGCACAAGCATCATGTATATCTGGGTCGATGACAAGAACCAGCCTCAAACCAGGTGGTGGATGTTACCGTATGCACATTTCATAAGTAATGCATTCCCTCTGTATTGCGATGTTTGCCTTTTTTTTTTCCTGAGCGCTTAACATTCTCTTTGACACTCCAGTGCAGATGGTGTTTTAAAATAAAGAAAACAATCAATTGAAACTGCATTTAAATGTCATGACTAAGAACGTACTTATATATAAATGTAATAAAAGCATTTGGAGATACACTGTGCCGATTATTCTCACCAAAGCTGCATTTATTTTAAACAAAAATATAAATAAAATAGAAAAACAGTAATATTGTGAACTGTTTTTACAATTTGAAATGACTTTTTTTTCTGTTAATATGTTTAATTTTATTGTATTTTTTCTGTGATGGCAAAGCTGAACTTTCAGCACTTATTACACCAGTCTTCAGTTATTGTATGTTATTGTATTGTATTATTGTACAGTTATTGTATTGTAATATGTTTTTTTTTTTTTTTTTTTCCCTAAAGCAAAAAGGTTATGGTAAATAAAATGAGATGGGACAATAAATTATATTTTAATGCATTTGCATTCTCTTGCAAAAATCTTGTGTTCCCCTGGGAAACTTTGCATTCGCTCACAAAACTTTTGTGATGGAAATAATATGATAGGAGGAAAAACTATGCAAACACAAAGTTTCTCAGGGGAACACAATACTTTTGCAAGAAAATTCAAAAGCATTTGCCCC
>NW_015548280.1:264642-278673 GCF_001515605.1 Sinocyclocheilus anshuiensis
GAAAGAACATAATTTATTTGAAATGGAAAAAAAGCAACAGCAAAAAAAAAAACTTTTGCCATATTTTGACTAGATTCAGTTTTAACTTGATCACTTTTTATCAATTTATTGTGTCCCTGAATAAAAGTTTTAATATGAATACATTTTAATAAATTATAAATGATAAAAAAAAAAAAAAACTCACCCCAAATTTTGAACAGTAAAGCAGCACAATAAGGTACTACATTATCAGTATAGGCAACTGCATTATCCTTGAAGCCCAATGAACAGACAAAGCAGTTCATTTACAAGTCATTCGAAGCTAAAGAGTGCTGACAAATAGCCAGAGCATAGACGACCTCTGAACTGAAAACATTCCATTAAATATTTTATCTCTCTGCCTTTTGCTTTTCTCATCATATTATTTATTATTCAGACATGAAAAATATTCACCCCTGGGAGAGGTTAGACTCTTAATGACCTAGCTTTATCAGTATTCCATCATAACGGTCTTCACAGAGAGTGTGGTTGGGCTAAAATGACTTAATGGAAATGATCATCTTGTGTATAGACTGGAAATCATTCTGCAAAATATGTTTCATAGTTTATCTTTTAAACCTTCGGCCTGCTACATCTTTCCTCACTTGAACCCCGTCTGGTCCACATCATGGATAAAAAAAAAAATGCTTCATTCCACAATAACATATGCAACTGTTAGCCACACTCATTCTGTACTAGCTGTTTTTCACCTGCATGATAACCCTTTGAGAGAAAGTGACACTCTTTCAGAATTTACTCATTACAATTTGACTCACAGCAGTTGTCAGGATAGACTGTTTTTGTACTTGTTTCAGAAACGTTCTGCTGTTTTCATTATGCTCTATTTCTTAGTGTCGATCAATATATCAGCCTCAGAGTTGCAGCTGTTTTCAGTGGTCAGCAGCAGTTGTTTTCTCTCCCTTTTTTGTGTCGGTCTCTCACGAGAAAGCAAGCAAGCTGGAAATGGAAAAGGGTGACTTGAGCAGGTTATGGAGCAGTTGGAATGTGGAGCAGGTGCTGTGTGAACTCTGCCTTCTACAGATGAGCACGAATCTCTGTCTCCATCTCCCCTGACAAACAGATAGTCCAAACTACACTTACGAGAGAGACCCTACTGGTATGCCACTAGACTAGTGTGTATTGAGAACACAAACACACACACACACAAATCATCCTGTGAGCTGTCTAAGGAGATATCATTTAAGGTATGTTTCAAAATGAAAGTTCTTTCAGAGTATTGCATAAGTTGAATGGCAAATTAATAATATATAGGATACTGTATATATGGTACTATGGGGGCTTATTTTTGAGAATGAGCAAGAAGCTTTACGTCATTTTATTTAATTTGTCTGCTCTTACTTGAGGGGTATCTGCACTGATTTAAACAGGAACTTTGATATATACAACAAACAGAAATATGCTATAAATTATAAAATTAACCACATTCCAGTATAGAGAAATACTGATGCCTTCTCTATGCTTTATTTAAATACTGGAGCGGTGTAAAGGTGCTTTGACTTTTAAACACTACTGTTCAAAAATCCAGGGTCATTAGCATTTGCTTAATGTTTTTGGAAGAAAAAGCAGCATTTATTTCTGGGGTGCCCAATCCTGCTCCTCGAGGGCCACTGTCCTGGAGAGTTTAGCTCCAACCTGCTCCAACACACTTGCCTGTAAGTTTCTAGTGAGTCATTCAGGTATGTTTAATTTGGGTTAAAGATAACTGTTTTCTGTTCTAATACATATTAAAATGTAATTTATTCCTGTGATGGCAAAGCTGAATTTCCATCAGCCATTACTCCATTCTTTACATGATCCTTCAGAAATCACTATAATATGCTGATTTGGTGTTCAATAAATTTTTCTTATCATCATAAATTAAAATGTTGACAATTTCTGTGGATACCATGATAAAAAAAAATGTCAGGCTTCTTAGAAAGTGTAAAAGAACAGTATTTACTTGAAACAGAAATTGTTTTTAAATATCAATATAAATGTCTTTTTATCCATGTAATGGATCCTTGCCCAATAAATGTATTCATTTCAATCAATCAATCAATCAATCAATCAATCAATCAATCAAGAAATCAATCAATCTTGCTGACCCCAAACTTTAGGAGTAGTTTATGTGCTACAGTTGTTATGGCATTTTGGGTGGTTTATAAATTAAACCACTTTAAAGAGTGGAATAAGTTAATAAAATGAACAATGTATGAGCAATAGTAATGAGATGATTCCCTATATTAAACATGGAAATCACCTAAAATAGCCTGACCAATAAAAACATTTCTTATACAGTAGATTATTTCTAGTTTACTAGAACAATCTCCTAGGATACCGCTCACCTCCCACTCTTGTTTTTTTTTTTCATCACTATGTCTAGGTAGCCTGAAGCCATCATTTTCTCTCATTGTGTGCAACTGAGTACAGAGGACTGCACTCATGACAGAGACTGTGGTGCCTCATAAAGGACATGATGTCAAGACTCATCAGCCTACACGGGTGGAAAGATAGACCAGAGAAACTCAATATTGCCCAGATACACTCCGGTTCATAAAGCAGTAAAAGCCAGGACCATAAAATTACCTAAAGGTACCACAGACAGGCCATTGAAAAATTGCAAATCGTCCTATTTCAATGTATGAACACATATCTTTCTGTGTGGGAATACAAAAAAAACCCAAAAAAACTTACATCCTACAGTTGTTAAAAAAACAATTAAAGAGTTTTCCAGAAGTGTTATAATTAGCGTGACTTTGACTAAATAATAATCCACTAATTCGTGAAGAGTTTCTTAGCCAAAGTCCAAAGCAGGGTGACACTGACCAGCTAAATTCATCTAAATTAATAAACCGATTACTTACACTTTCTTAAAAGGAGTATTGAGTGCACAGTAATTGCATTACATGTAATTCAACTGAGGCAAAATGATTTGTGTAGAAAAATAATCTAGGTTAAGACATTTTTATACTTTGGAAATAAACTACAAGCTTTTAATTTACAATTCTGCAACAGAAACCATTTTCTGGAATTCTGCGCCAGGGGGTGGATGAAAGAGAAAATAAATATAAATACGCGGCCAAGAGAAGAGGCTCATACCATTCTGACACAGTCTCAGTATTTCTCAACATCGGGATGTACCGCACAAGTCGAGATCTGCGTGCTCTGCCAGAACACAATGAAAACATAATGTGGTGGGTGAACACCCTCTGAAGAGGCAGAGGAATGTGAGTCTTGGTTAAAGATAAATATGGGAATAAATACATCGACAGAGTACTTTGTAGGATCGATGTGGGGGTTTTGGTCACTTCAGAGTAACCGTAATGACAGGCGTCAGTAGTACTGCTGGGAAACATCTTAAACTGTGAAAGTAAACAACAACAAGCTAATATTAGTGGCTTTGGTGCTTCACATTCTTCCAGACCGCAGTCTAGATTGCAATCGAATTTCAACACTCCCGTTTTCTGTGGAACAAATATGGCATGCGAACTGTGAAAAGTGAAATGCACTCAGGCAGGAATATTTGTAAGTCTAACTGGAGAAGGAAGGTGGTAAATCCATCCAAAGCCATGCAAGTCTTTGTATTGACACAGGAGTACTAAGAAGAGCTACAGAGCGGAATTCCCTCAGAAGATTATTCTGGATAAGCCTGTGTGCTTTGGACTGTGAGTTTGGCAGAATGTAGCTAGGCAGAGAAACAAATATATTGAAAAATACTTTTTTACCAGATTGTCTTTTTTCCCATCTCACTGATCTGCAGTCTGAAGCTGCCAGTGGCCATAGGTTTTGTATATTCAGCACCTGATTTGCTGGGGTAAGAGGAGTGGATAGGGACAGAGAAACAGACAGGGTTGCTGAATGGATCTGGCACTCAGTTTGGTTTGTGGGAGTGAGCTGTCAAGACACAACCGTCCTCAGGGGCGAACCCACAAAGAACATGCACTTTTTCTTCTTTCATTCTCCCTCCATCTCTCTCCCTCCCTCTCTCTAGATGAAGGGGCAACAGGAAAATGCTAAAACTGGCTTTTCTGTGTGACTCCACAGGGTTTATACAGGCTGAGTGCGGCTACCTGCCACTCCACCTTATGAAAACCAATCACTGTTTTCTATACCTTTATTCACTGTTAGCATAAAGAACCAGTCATCATTTTGGTATTTGGGGAAGAAAGGCTAAATGTACAGTATACTACAAATTCAGTGTTTTTATGCTTTTGAAAATGGTATCTGATGCTCACCAAAGCTGCATTTATGTGATCAAATATACAGTACAAACAGTAATATTGTGATTACTGATGATTACAAATTAAAATAACTTATTTTTATTTAATTTTTATTTTAATATATTTTAAAATAATTTATTAAAATAGTTTATTCCTGTCATGGCAAAGCTGAATTCTCAGCAGTCATTACTCCATTATACAGTGTCACATGTTCCTGCATAAATCATTTTAATAAGCTGATTTGGTGCTCAAGAAACATTATTATCAATGTTTTTGTTTTTTTACTATTATCAGTATTTTGTGCTTATTATTCTTTTGGAATTTCCAATTTTGTGGAAATTGTTTTTTTTTTTTTTTTGATGAATGGAAAGTTCAAAAGAACAGCATTTATTTGAAATAGAAAACTCTCAGAACATTATAAATTGTATTCATTTTTGGTGAACAAAAGTAGTTATTTAATTAATTAATTCATAAATAAATAAATAAATAATAAATACATTGTATTACCCCTAAACTTTTAATGAATGTATATATATCTGGTCATATCTAGTACTCTAATACATATTAGTTTATATTTATGTTTAGAATGTTAACTCTCAAACTGCTTGCATATAAGTACAACAAAAATAAGTTTATGTAAAAAATATTACATTAGGTTTACAATATGTCTAATAACACTTTTTTTCATATGTTTTAATTTAGATAAAGTAATATTGATAAGTGTTTAACACAGTTGAATTTCAGATATATTTAATGAATTTTGCTGACACCTTCGGATGCTAAAAGTGCACCATATCCATTGCACATTATTCATTTAGGTGTAGAGAACAACAGTAATGGCAAGTGCAATCCATCTGCCAAAACACCATGAATCACGGCTCCAGGATTTCACCATTATTTATAATTTCCCAGTCTTCTGTTTCAGCATGGATGGTATCAGAATCAATGACTAGAAACTCCAGCACAACATCTGCAGCCACACGATTCTGGCCCACCTCTCCAGCCTCACGTGAGGCCTATCTGCCACCTCAGTGTTCCCATGCTGTTCCGCCTGTCTCCTGGAGCATCTGGTCCTATCTCCACGGGGAAGCAGGCATGAGTCCATGCCGCCTCCCGAGCCCTGCCACGGCCACTGCCACAGTATCAATTTATATCATATTAACTTTTCCCATGCAGCACCAGGTGCTCAATTAGGAGACAGGCCCAGGGCCAACAGCAAGCCAAAGCCATTCAATAAATCACTCTCCATTAGGGGCCTGGTGGCCCCTTCTAGTGCTTTTCTGTGCCATGTCTTCCTGGTGCTGAAGGGGCAGACTGAAATACATAAAAGAGATAAAAAAGGAAAAATAATAGACACACACACACACACACACACACACACAACAAGATAAATCTTTCAAAAATAATATTTCTAGTTTAAACAAAATCTTACTCATCATGCAAATGCTCTTACTTTTCTAATTACCATTAATGCATTTATGGACTGAATAAATAAAGAGTGTAATACCCTGTGAAAAAAAGACAAGGCCAGAAATCAATATGAATTTATATTATTTATTTGATCGATTCATAATTATATACACTGCTGTTCAAAATATTTTTTCTTTACCATTCAATTTTTTATGTATGTACGTATGTTTTATTTATTTATTTATTTACTTAATGTTTATGAAAGACGTGCTCTCTAAGGCTCTAATTATGATAAACAACAGTAATATTTAGAAAACAGAAATATTACTACAATTTAAAACATATTTTCTATTATCCATCTGATACTTCAGAAATAATTTTTATATTCTGATTTGGTGTTTAAGAAACATTTATTCTTATTAAAAATAATGCTGAAACACTTGCGTTGCTTGATATTTATTTATTATGCTTTTTTTGGCGGGGGGGGGGATGTGATACTGGGATTTTATTTTATTCTTTAATAAATAGAAAGTTCAAATAAACATTTATTCAAAAAATAAATATTTTGTAAAATCACAAAAGATGTGTGTAAATTTAATGTCACTTTTGACATAAATTTTGCTAAAAAATGTTTAGAATGGTAGCCTATATATGGATAACACAATGTATAATAATATGTGATATTACCTGAATACATTCATAAAATCACTTTGAATACTTTTTCAACTAAGCCACTGAGCTTAAAAAAGTGGAGAAAAGTAGTACTGAACCAAATGTATGACCTTTTAAAGCCCTTGGCGCAAACATGTCGTGATTTACTCATGACGCTACTGTTTGCACAGGGTCAAAGTACAGAAGCAATAAATTCAAAGCAATGTGGGTGCAAACTATTCATTTTGACTGAAACATTAATAAAACACTTTTACTGAGCTGTGTAAAGCAAAAGGTTACAGAAAGTGTGGGTGTATTCATGGGTGACCCACATATGCACCCATAAAAGGCATCAAAAGTCTCATTGTCCCCTCTGACACGGGTATAGCTTTTTATAGGCTCACTCTGACAGCCTCAGACACACTGTTTCCAGTCTAACTTCCTAGACCATTAGTAATTGAAACCAGCGCAGCTATAAGACATCACGTTGAGCTTTATATTTTATCATTTCACTGCACTCACCAGAAAGCTGGATTTCATTGGTAATTGTACCTGACGATACAGGATTGTTCATTTGAAACTCTTCACAATTTAACTAATGGAAGTCAGCTGCTGCAGTTTCCTGTTGAAAACGATCTCAATGTTGTTCCACCCGGACCTCTTCCAAGTAAAACAGACTGACCTGTCAGTTTGGGAAAGATGGAAAGAGAAGAATTCAAGCAGGCGGGGGAGGATGAAGGGAAGCGAGGGCTGCTCCAGTTCAGAACATTTATTTTAACGCGGAAAATTTCTCGACTGTTATTCTACACTTTTAACTCCGCTGTGCAGACTAAATACTCTGGAATGCGGGCGACATATTTTGGCTTCTCAGACCAACAGCAAAGCTTCAGATTACAGACATAAATGGCCATGAAATGGGGTGAGAGCAGGGGTAAAATTAAACTATACAATTTGTCTAAATTGAAGAACATGTGATGTTTTGGCTTAGGGGATAAAGGCCAAAATAGCCCGGTGATATCTGAGGGAGGAAATTAAAACTTTCTTATGGACTCGAGTATGACTTTTAATTGCTGAGTTGCATTTTTAAAGCTTGATATTAAATGTGCTTTCAAGGCAGTCCTGTATTGATATTCTTCTTCTGATTAGGGGTTTGTTTTAAACCTCTAAGTATTAAACCACAGCAATTAATCAAGTCCAAACTGCTTATTGTACAGAATCCTTTAAAATGTTGTTTGGATAATTTTGTGCAGGTAATTACAGCCTTTGGTGTGCTATTTTTGAATTTGGCTAAACTATATATATATTTTTTTTTTTTTTTTTGTAATTAAAGGCAATTAAACATTAATCTATAACATTTTAAAATGCACTGTTAAAGAATGCAAATGCAATTCAGGTCATCATTTGACACTGTTACTATTTAAAATACAATTGACCTTTTGTAATCCTTCATCATAAGTCTATGGAAAATCTGTGATTTTAGATGCAATATGGTGGAAATTATCCAAAAATACAGTAACGCACTATTGTCATGTCACTTATAATAGTAACATGTTGTACACAGAGAAAATACAAGCAGAATGCCCCAAAAATATTTAAATTAATCTTGCTTTTAATTGTGTTATTGTGTAATTCTACAAATAAAAAAGAGGCAGATCAAAATGAAAGATCGATATGTTTTGTAATGAAATCCCAAATAATATTAATTTTCAATACATTTTAACACTTTGTGAAAATATTTGACTGAAATCTATAGTTCATGTTCTGTAAAGCTTGTCTGAGTTAGCAATGAGGGGGAGCTTAGAGAAGGGTCAATTCATGACCTTTCTGTCTTTCTCTCACTCTTTATCTCTATCAGACACAAACACACAGACAGAGGTAGTCCATTTCTAATTTTGATGGCTTGACCTTTCAGTTATAGTCAGAAGCATGATAAATAAACAGAATAGCATGCCAGATGCCAAACTAAACAACAATGCACATGATAAAATAATAAAATAGCTTACTTTTCATGCCCCAGTGTAATTTACATATTAATGAGATTTAAAATTAATATGTTTTAGGTTTCTGAGAAATAATAATAATAAAGCATTACGTGGACCCATGAAACCATTGAAAGCTCAAGCAGACGCTGTCAAAGAGTGAAGAACGTAATGTCTCAAGCATGCACCTTTCCTGGCTGTGGCACAAGAGGAAATGTAAATGAGACAAGACGCTCTCTGTCTGAGTGACCCTGCCTCTGCCCTGAGTCTCTCTCTCCCTCTCTTATCTCTGAATGTCCTCTGCAATGGAACACTGATTTTCATATACAATCACGCGCACACACAGCTGTCAGGCCTAGATTAATTTATGCTGATTATCTGAGGGGCAAAAGGTAGATAACCTATACATTCTTAACTGAATTAGTAGCTTCACAGCAGCTCATCTAACTGCTGTACTTCTCTCTAAATCTATCAGAATAATTAAAACGATACACACAAGTGAAAATTGTACAGGGGAAAGCTAATCTCCCCACAATCACTTATTATTGTTTATACTTAAGCATGTTATGGGGCTTCCTGTGTCCTTCAGATACTAAAGGGATTTTTACTCAAAATGGCAAATCTATCATTATTTACTAACCTTCATGTTGTTCCAAACCTGTATGACTTTTTAATTATTCTGTGGGACATAAAATAACATATTTTGAAGAATGTTTCAACTGTTTTATCCACACAATGAAATAAAATGTTGTTCAACAACACTGAACCCACCTGACTTTCATTATACAGACAAAAACATTTTTCAAAATATCTTTTGTGTTCCACGGAAGAAAGCAAACCAAACAAGTTTGGAACAACATAAAAGAGCGAGTAAATAATGACATAAACTATTCTTTAAGGATCAGAGGAGTTTGAATTGACGGTCTGTCAAAGCGCAACATGGACGAATAAGATCACACACTACACATAGCCTATAGCATTCAATGTTAAAACCGTACAAACAATATGGCCTCTGTGAAACACAACAAAGATGAGGCTTAGAGCATGATTAATGCAGCTACTAATCCAAAGATGCTGGACAATCAACTATTTCATATGCATGATTCCTGGGATTTGGATCCAATCAAAGCATGCTTGAATCCATTTGGCAGAATGTTCACTACCCAAACAGCTTGTGTTCAAAAATCTAATAAACAATCATATGAAAAAAAAAAAAACCTGTATACTCCCTTTATTGTCTTCTGCTTTATGTTTGACTGTAGGGTATTGGGGGATAGAGACCTCGATTGGCCATGCCTGACTGAAGCTGTCGCTTTTGCTGTTGTTTTTTCTTCTTGTTGTTCCTGTAGGAGCTGTTCACCTCTGCCATAATAAGTTGACCTGAGATCAGCCTTCACCGTTTGGTCATTACCAGGGGATCAATCTCGGGGGTTATCCTGATCTCTGGACATTATGGAGGCTAGAGACAGAGCAAAAGGCACATACCACCAGTCACTGCCCTACAGACCACCAGAGCATGAGTAAAAATAGACACTGCCCACAAACAACAACACATAGATTGGTTTGCGTTTCCAGCTCAACATATAAGGATTCTTCAGACTATGATGGATTACGAAAATCTTAAGAAAGATGTTAAGAAATACCAAGATGTTTATAAGAATGTGCAATTTTTGAACAATTCTTAAGAAGTTTTCAAATATTTTCTTAGAGGGGTTATGAACTGAGAAATCAAAATTGCCTTGATCTTTTGATACATACAAGGTTATTATACTATAAAAACATTTTGTAAGTTTCAGAACTCAAAACTTACTTGTTAGTCTAAAAACAGCTTATATTGAAGCCAATCTGCCAAAACGACAGGTTGTGGAATGTGCCACTTTATGATGTAATAGTGTGGCTAAACACCGCCTCCACAGAAGGTGATCAACGCCTGCTTCTACATCAATGCCTGTTTAGCCTCGCCCACCAATCCATGCATGTTCAAATGATATCAAATGATAAAGATGGCTCCGAAGACAACAAGATGCTGTGCAGTGCCAAGTTGTGGAAAAAACACTGTCTCTGCATTGCCTTCCTTCTAATCCCAACATTAGGAAAGAGTGGATGATGTTTGTTTTTAATGAAGTTACAGACCGTGTCAGTAAGAACTTGAAGTCCTTTGTTCACTTCATTTTACCACAGATTCGTTTACAAACAAGGCACAATTCGACACAGGATTTTCCGAAAGACTGAAACTAAAAGACGATGCTGTGCAGACTATATTGGATCTGACAGTAATGTCGCAACACACAAGTGAGAGTAAGTGTGTAGATCTGTTATTACAGATCTTTTGATATGTACTGAGTATGTATGTGCTTTTAAGCTAAATCACAGCAGCGTCTATCTGTGAAGGATGTAGGCTGTCAAACACACAACTGTTAGCCAATCATAGCAGTGGGCACTTACTTCCGGTTCTACAATCCACCACGCCTATTCAAACGGAGCGGGGTCAAAACAGGGCAGAAAATAGATTACTTCTAAATGTTTGATGTCTAAATGAGTTTGTTTTTGTTTTGTTTTTTTGTTTTTTGATGTAAAAATCTGTATAACATTATAAGTGGACCTCAGAGAACAGTACAAAATAATAAAAAAGGCAGTTCATGACCCCTTTAAAGAGATAAAATAATAAAATTCTGTCATCACTTACACACCCTCATGTCATTCCAAACCTGTATGAGTTCCTTTCTTCTGTTGAACACAAAATTAGATGTTTTGAAGAACACTGGTAATCAGACAGTCAATGGTGACCAATTTGTATTTTACTTTCCATACTGATGACAAAGTTTTCATTTTTGAGTGAACTATCCCTTTAAGAACATCTTGTATTTATATATTTTAAAGGGGTCATATAATGCTACATGCACTTTTACAAGTTGTTTGAACTGAAATGTGTGTTGGCAGTGTGTGTACACAACCACCCTAAAATGATAAAAATCCACCCAGTGCTTTTTTGTTAATCTACTAAAATCTTTACCCCTTCCTCAAATCGAGCCGATCTCAGGTGCCACACAGACAGGCCCCTCCCATGATAGTTTGATTGACAGTAGCGTTTCAGCAGAGACTGAACTGGTGTCTTACCTTAGACCCACCCTGAGTGAGCTGTCATCAGTCCGCCATTGTTTCACCGCTGGAGCAGTTGTAGACAAGAATGACTCCTAAGCGATTGAGGTCTTCTGTTGTTGGATGTAATAATGAGCATAGCAGTCGTCATTTAATCCCGACATCTGAGCCGCTGAAGACGCAGTGGATTATGTTTGTTTTTGAAGGGAATGTGCCCCCATCTACATAAATGCATCTATGTTGCGCAAATCATTCATGATCCAGCTTCACCTACAGAAGAAGTGAGTGTAAAGTTTTTTTTAACAAATCCTTGCAAATCGCCTTTCCTAATAAGGTGCTAATTAGCAAGTTTCACGATGAATACAGCTAAAGTAAACAGTCTCTCTGAGAGCGGCTTGGTAAAGAGGGGAGGGGTCAGCAGAGCTCATTAACATTTAAAGGAAAATGCTACAAATCTGCATGCTCTGAAAAGAGCTGTTTTTGACAGGGTAAACAAGGTGCTTTTTTACACTACCATTGAGAAATTTTAACCAAACTATGTTACAGACTTTTCATTAATACCCTAAAGAATCATATCAACTTGTGGAAAATGGGCATCCTATGACCCCTTTAAGAAAAAAAAAAAGGCTTCGCTGTTATCTGATTGTATGGCGGGACTCACAGATCGGCGAACTGAAAAACGTCAGTATTGTTGTCACGACTGTCTTGGTGGGAATTCAGCACTTGAAGTTGTATTTTTAATGTACATGCATTTTAACCAGTTATTTTAAAAGAGCTGCTCTCAAGATGGAGCAGTCTGTTGCATTCATTTGTGCTCCGTCTCTCTAGAGCTCTCTCTAGAGTGAATGCGTCCTGTATCCGAGTGTGTTGCTAGAGTGAACACGTCCTGTGTACGGGCGCTCTCATATGGTCTGCTGAAAATTATGTCATAATTATACAAAATAAAAAAGTCCCTATTTGATTCCTTTGTACATCAAACATAATTAAGATTGATCATTGTTTACATTATTCGATCAATGATGCCACTTCAGAGCATTTATGCACAACCCTAGTAACAGTAGTAGCCTACATGTTATATGCAGCTAGTGTAACTTTATTAAGTTAGAAAATAAGAAGAAAACAGCAGTTAGGAATTTTCTTAAGGATGTTTCTTAAAAGGATAGTTCACCCAAAAATGAAAATTCTGTCGTTAATTACTCACCGTCATGTCATTCCAAACCCGTAAGACCTTCGTTTATCTTCAGAACACAAATTGAGATATTTTTGATGAAATCCGAGAGCTCACTGACCCTCCATAGACAGCAATGCAACTGAAATATTCCCAGGCCCAGAAATGTAGTATGGCCCATTTTTGGGTGAACTATCCCTTCAAGGATGTTTCATGAAACTAGCCCCAGATTGATAAATAATATTACATGTGAGTTACTTATATTAACAGGTGGCATCTAAAAAAAGCACGACCTGGGTAATTTCCTGTCTGAGGTGAATTAATAATGTTTCCTCATTAGGCACCATTGAGGGGTGGATTGGATGAATTCCATCTCCGGAGTGGTTGAATTAATTAGATGTCACCCTAAAGAAGTAAATAAGACGTACCGTCACTATAATGACTATAGAGAGCTGAAGAAACGAGATGATGAATTAATTGAAAATCAATCAGCTTGCTTGATGAAAGGTCCCTTTTTTACTATCCATAACAAGCCAGGAACAGCATCAATAATAGAGGAGATTAGATGTCTCTGAGACATATTTGAGATCCCTCGGTGTCTGGACCTGGCTGACCGCCGTTTTGTCGCAAGAGAGAGCAAGAAAACACAACTTGAGCTGTTCAATGTCAAACCCATCTCCGAATCTCAATTCTCAGCTCACTAAATCAACACTTATGGGAAGGAAACACAAAATGTGTAGAAAATGTACTTGGGCAAAAACTGAATAGATAGGGGGAGTAATAGAGGAGATTAGATGTCCCTGAGACATATTTGAGATCCCTTGGTGTCTGGACCTGGCTGACCGCCGTTTTGTCGCAAGAGAGAGCAAGAAAACACGACTTGAGCTGTTCAATGTCAAACCCATCTCCGAGTCTCAATTCTCAGCTCACTAAATCAACACTTATGGGAAGGAAACACAAAATGTGTAGAAAATGTACTTGGGCAAAAACTGAATAGATAGGGGGATTGTTGAGTAACTGTATACGATCCAAGGTTGCCTACAGAATTTAAATAGTACTGAACAGTAAAAGAAAGGAAGAAAGAAAGAAAGAAAGAAATAATTATATTTGTTCATTATATTTTTTCAAGCATTTCATTCAGAGCCATCCTTCTGTCATATAGTTCCTAACCAACAAGTTTGTTATGCAAAAAATAAAGAAAATGAAATAATACACTATAAGTATTATGAGTATTGATCAGTACACACAATCAGATTCATAGCCATCCATTTCTAATTTTTATGCTTTAATATAAATAAACATAATATTATATTATATATACAGTGGGTACGGAAAGTATTCAGACCCCCTTCAATTTTTCACTCTTTGTTGTATTGCAGCCATTTGCTAAAATCATTTAAGTTAATTTTTTTTCCTCATTAATGTACACACAGCACCCCATATTGACAGAAAAACACAGAATCGTTGACATTTTTGCAGATTTATT
>NW_015548280.1:279171-297468 GCF_001515605.1 Sinocyclocheilus anshuiensis
TGTCATTAATTACTCACCGTCATGTCATTCCAAACCCGTAAGACCTTCGTTTATCTTCAGAACACAAATTGAGATATTTTTGATGAAATCCGAGAGCTCACTGACCCTCCATAGACAGCAATGCAACTGAAATATTCCCAGGCCCAGAAATGTAGTATGGCCCATTTTTGGGTGAACTATCCCTTCAAGGATGTTTCATGAAACTAGCCCCAGATTGATAAATAATATTACATGTGAGTTACTTATATTAACAGGTGGCATCTAAAAAAAGCACGACCTGGGTAATTTCCTGTCTGAGGTGAATTAATAATGTTTCCTCATTAGGCACCATTGAGGGGTGGATTGGATGAATTCCATCTCCGGAGTGGTTGAATTAATTAGATGTCACCCTAAAGAAGTAAATAAGACGTACCGTCACTATAATGACTATAGAGAGCTGAAGAAACGAGATGATGAATTAATTGAAAATCAATCAGCTTGCTTGATGAAAGGTCCCTTTTTTACTATCCATAACAAGCCAGGAACAGCATCAATAATAGAGGAGATTAGATGTCTCTGAGACATATTTGAGATCCCTCGGTGTCTGGACCTGGCTGACCGCCGTTTTGTCGCAAGAGAGAGCAAGAAAACACAACTTGAGCTGTTCAATGTCAAACCCATCTCCGAATCTCAATTCTCAGCTCACTAAATCAACACTTATGGGAAGGAAACACAAAATGTGTAGAAAATGTACTTGGGCAAAAACTGAATAGATAGGGGGATTGTTGAGTAACTGTATACGATCCAAGGTTGCCTACAGAATTTAAATAGTACTGCGATGTTTGAATATAATGGCAGTGCATCAAAGACAAGTGTTAAAAGTATTAATTCACTAAAAGCAAATGAAAAGATATAGTCCTACATGAAGGAAACGCAGACACCCGCATCCAGTCGAGCACTTACAGAAGAAAAACAGCAAACTTTCTGACAGTATAAAGAGTGAAAATTCCTCAATCATTCTACCTGCACAGAAAAGCACTAAACTATTCCAGGTACTTGTTTTTGATTGTATGTTTAAATATTGCTTAAGTGTCACATAGAAGGATTACATGATTCAAGGTTAATGCAGAGTAAAGATGTTTTGCCATCTGAATGCATATTCATGTTATGCTGTGGATCTGAGGTGTTGTTGAATGATACAAAATTATTATTTGACAAACAAGACCACTTTCTGGGGTCTTTTTTCTTTTCTTTTTTGAACTCAGGGTGTTAAATGTCACTTTTCAAGTTGAAGATCATGTCTGGGTGAATTGTCCTTGTTTGGAAAAGGGGTGACTGCCAAACAAGGCCATCATGTCAGAACAGTTTGTTTGAGCCAAAAACTCAAGCTGCTCCAAAATGGATACACATCCCTATCAAGGTCATTGTGGAGTTTTAAATACATTAGTAGATCTATCGTTTTCTGCACATGCTGGAAAATGAATGAATGATTATAACAGCTGTCCTCAATTCTTATTCCTCCCTAATGATTTATCTACTACAGGGGATGTGAGAAAGAAGTTTTACATACATACTCTGAAGCACGAATTAAGATAAAGAGCATCAAAGATGCAAAGAGTGGATGGAGGGGGTCAAACATGACATTCATTTCAATAAAAGGATCTACAGACCCAACAGAATGAAAGCTGAGGAAGGAAATAAATCAGGTTGAATTTGGGAGCTGGAAAAGCAGTGTGAGGGAATAATAGAGAAAAAAACAAAGCATAAAAGAGCTGCTATTTGAGGAAAAGCATAATGACATGAGGCTGTGGGATAAGAGTCTGCAATCATCGGGATAAACAATAACATTGAAGAGGCTCCACTCAGGGCTGATTAGACGATTCTACCTTTCATCAACCTCTGACACACTTTGGAGGAGAAGTCCGTGGCATGACCCCTTTATCTCCATCTAGAAGTTGAAGGCAGTCCCATCTCAGCACACACTCAAGCTGAGAGAGCTGCCATTGGCTTAAGTAGACAGTTCTACATTAAGCACATCTGAGCGCTGCCTCTTTTGAGCACTCCCACGCTACACAAGAATGCACCGTTTTGCTAATTCACTTGGTAAGTATAGCATGCCTTAAAGGCTTATATAATACTTACATAATATGTATGAATGTTTATATATCTTCAATAACATTAAAAATAGCATCCAACTGTGCCATTAATATGATTATGTTAAAATATGTTAAAACACATATCAACTATATAGTGTTTAAAAATAAATACAAATTAAAATGTAAATTTATTGAGAAAAAAAAGATAGAGATAGATAAATATCTTTTGAAGATATATGTTTTTAAGATTTTAATACATTGTGTTTGTACAGCACTTTGGGTCAGTGTCTGCTGATTTAAATTAACTTGTTTTAGGTCGACTTGAGTGGACACATGCAAGAATAATATAATATAATATAATATAATATAATATAATATAATATAATATAATATAATATAATATAATATAATATAATATAATATAATATAATATAATATAATATAATATAATATAATATAATATAATATAATATAATATAATATAATATAATATAATATAATATAATATAATATAATATAATATAATATAATATAATATAATATAATATAATATAATATAATAAATGTTAATTAAAATCGTATTAAGTAAACATTAAAACTTTATTTATTTTTATTTATGTATTTATTTATTTATCATTAATTCATTCATTCATTCATTTTGCTTCTGATTATATTAATACACTATGGTTGTACTTATATTGACATGTTTTACATGTACAGCACTTTGGGGCAATGTCGATTATTTTTTTTTTAAACATGCTAAATAAAGGTTGACAAGCACATTAAAATGATGTATAAATAAAAAACAATAATGTTCATTCAAATGTTATTAAAGTAATCAAATCCATTAAAAACTGTAAAAAAATTGCAACAGTAAAAGAAAGGAAGAAAGAAAGAAAGAAAGAAATAATTATATTTGTTCATTATATTTTTTCAAGCATTTCATTCAGAGCCATCCTTCTGTCATATAGTTCCTAACCAACAAGTTTGTTATGCAAAAAATAAAAAAAATTAAATAATACACTATAAGTATTATGAGTATTGATCAGTACACACAATCAGATTCATAGCCATCCATTTCTAATTTTTATGCTTTAATATAAATAAACATAATATTATATTATATATACATGCATATTTAAAAACTTGAAGTTTATGATGCTATAATCTAGAGCTGCGACATTTAAGCTAGATGCACTAGACAGCTCCTTCTAATATCCAAATGTCTACTGATTTATGTAAGCACATAATATCACACCTTGGTGGAACCTTCGGTGGACAGAAGGCCATAACAGGTGGAATTTAATGTTATAAATCAAATGCTTTATGAGTGTTCAGCACCACTTCAGGTTCATGGAAAAAAAGCCTACACTTCTCGAAGAAAATAAAGCCTGAGCCTCTGAAACAAAGCCAAATCCTACCAGCACAATACCATCAAAGCCAAAAGTGAGAGGAACTGGTGAGTTTCCAGCATGTGTCTGGCATGTGGCACTGTCCCGACAGGTTATCTGCTCTGAGGCAGAGATAATCAAGAAAGCAGAACTGTCTCTGGGAAGGAAGTGATTCTAATCCCAATAACCCAGACCTCTGCATGGGGAAATCTATGCCGATCTGTCACTCAGCACAGCTCTCTGGTCTTATTGACAGCTAACATGTCTCCCGGCAAATAAATTCAGCTGGGCCACGGCAAGTGGTGACATTTCTGGGTTAGCACATTCTCTTGAAATTATTAAAGACACAAAAGTTAGAATAGGGCGCTTAGAGTGTGCCCTCATTATGTTCATCACAAGTATGTGTTATATTTCCCATGCAAATTGCAATTTTTTCTGCATATTATTTCCTTTTGACCATTCGTAATCAAGTGTGTTTCTGAATTCAGTACTCAATGTTTGCCATGCAGGATTTTTCTGTCCCTCTAGATCCTCCCACTAAAAAGTGACTCACAAAAAGAGACGTTAACTACACATAATAAGAAAGAAAAAAAAGTACCCCACTATAAATGAATTCTAAACCCAGTAGGGAAGAAAAATTGTTGAAATGTGTTAATCTACATTCAAGTAACTGCACGGACTAATCTCTTGATTGACAGACCATGCAGTCTGAAAAGTGCGCATAAGCTTTGGGAGGTGCTAGATCAACAATGTTGTCTCTCTGGGAGAGCTTGTGGGTTGTGGAAGTCTGTTTAAATTCCTGACAACATGACAGTCCATGATCATAGTCCTAACAGTGAGTATCCCAGGAACCGACGAACACTGAAGATTAATTATACGATTAGCTCTGCCTCCACACATTTGTATGAGGCCTTCAAGATCCAGCAGAAGAAATGCACTGCAACGCTCTGTCTAATCTAAGTCTTTGTGCAATAAAGCAGTTATATTGTGAGCAGAGAAGGTGTTTCTTTGACCACAGGAAACCCGGTGGCTGTTTATTACCGACAAAAGGAGTGCTGTTGTGCTGTTTGTGATGAGAATTGAGTGGAAACAGGTCACTCAGCTGTTTGAAGAAAACAGAGGAACTGGCAGAATATTTGGGGTCAATCTTTCAGTGGCATCCATGTGTTGCAGATAGTGGTCTACTGATTAGAGTCTGTTAATGGGACGATGCAATTATGTTAGAGAGCAGAATGGCCGTTGGCTGATATAAAGCCAAAAATAATCACATCATTTAATTTCAAACATAATAAATAACATGTTCAACACTGCTGCAAGAATAAAAGGAATATGTATCTAACCGAGTTGTTTTTGTCAACTAAAACTATTAAAAATAGTGATGATATGAGATAAAATATAAATATTATATGAAAAACTTGTAACTTAAAAATAAAATAGAAATTATTCATTGGCAAGCTACTTAAATAAGTTGACGTGCCGAAATGAAAATATAAAAATAAAAGCGAACTAAAAAAATAATAAAAATATAAATTAAAATTACATTTAAAATGTATTAAATAAAACAATAAAACTAGAAAGCATGTCAACAGTACATTTTTATGAAGTAGAAAAATTATAATATTAGCGTGTTATTATAATAATAATAATAATATAATCTAAAATATATAAAAAGATACATTTACACTTTTACATGCAAATACATAAGCAGAGCTGGGTAGTAACTGATTAAATCTGGATTGTGTAATCAGGTTCCAAAAATTAAGTACTTGTAGTTAGATTAAATGACATTTTAAAATACTCGTAATGAGACTACAGTTGCTTTTTAATTGATTACATGATTAGATATTATTAATATGATACACTGTAAAATCCAATAGTTTACCTTACTTAGATTTAATTAGTTATCTTTACTTAGTTGTTATACTTACTAGGTTTTATTAAGTTACAGCTACTTTCAAGGCAAATAAAACAATTTACTTACTGTTATGAGTGACACTTACTTAAAATATTCAAGTAGCCACAAAGGAACCAATGACATTAATAAAGCAGTGAGAGGCAGCAGTGCACTAATATGTTGCTAATGTACAACATACCAACAGAACAAGAAGAAAAGAAAACGAGTCTTAGTAGACTTTTAGAAGACTAGTTGCATTCACTCGTCATCAGTCATCATGAATGTTGAATTGTCAATACAGCTGAAACATTTGAGAGAACATCACATAAGCTAACTTCATATTCAATTGATGTTGATTTTCCTAAAATGTTCGTGAAGGCAGAGTAACTTGGCTTCAAGGGAAGAAAAGTAATGAATAGGTTGATTTTAGAAGGTGACTATCTTCTAATTAAATTAATGTGTTATTTTTTTTTTGTGCTTGTGTTAGTCAACGAACTTTTGCTGAATTTATTTTTCATAAATATCTTAAGAAGCTTAAAATTGGGTTTATATAATCCTTAAATAGTGTGTGCTAATATGTTAAAGTCACACACAGACTTAAACATTCAGCACGCGAATCACAACAATGGTAACAATTAATAAATCATTCATAATTTATTGATTCTCCCTAACACCTCTTTTTCATATTTTAAATGTTCCTTTTTAAAATAGTCTACCGCTTATACTCAGAAAGTCTCCCAGTTTTGTGGACATTCACACAAAGACCAGGTGGCTTACACAGCATTTGAACACTGGAAGTGTTTCAACATTGCATTAACTACTGAAGAACACATTAATTTTGTATCCGAATTATCACTTTCAAACACATTAAAATTCACAAATTCATGATATTTACAAGTAATGCAGGCATTCTCCAACTTGTTTTGTTATCTGAACTTCTTTCACCTAATATGTTTAATTGAAGTACCGTGAAAATTTAAAATTAATATTTTAATTATAAGTATTACATTTGCATGTTCACAGTTCTCTGACATTGGTTATGGTCACATAGCATGCAAGAAAACAAAAATGTAATCTTTTTAGTAAGAGTTTTATTTTGATTGATGTTATTTTTAAATTATTTAATTTTACATTATTATGGTTTAGTTAATTATGAGCTTTTCATTAAACTCACGAACCCCCTGCAGTTCCTTTACGAACCCCATTTGGGAAACCTTGAGGTAATGTAATGTTTAATGCACTTCATGTTGTCAATAACAATGAATAGAATATATCTTCTTACTCTTTGCATTTTTATATCAATATGGTACAAGTTTATCCTATTCAAATCAATGTGATAAACGAGTTAGGTCAAAAGTAGTCTGATTATATTACCTAAAATGTGTAATGTAATGGATTACGTTACTAACTACAATTGTTGTCATGTAATTTGGAATCGGTAACAGACTACAATTTGTAAGTAATCGACCCAGCTCTGTATATAAGACATCAGTGTTCAAAGTCTCTTTACCTTGCCCCAATTTGCAACTGTAAGCTTATAATAAAATGTATAATTTGAGCTGTCGATTACGATTTTGTTAGAAATGTCAGTTTGGCGTCATTCTTTGTGTGATTACATCACGTCCATAAACAGAACAAAGAAGAGCCGGCTACTACACGGGGTGCGTTAGTGGAGCGTTTGTAGCTTGTTCTTACAACAAGAATTTAAACTTGTCATCTAGATGGCTACTTTTAATCGGAAATGTTCTGGTAACTATAGACCATTCATTTAATTAGAGGGCATTCCCTGAAAGAGTTTCTGGCTGTGTTGATTACTATCTAACATCTCCATTGCAAGTAAATAATCTGACTCAAGCAATGAAGCATAACGCATATAATGACTTTGTGTAGATAGTTGCGGATTTGAAACATGATCCAAAAACAAGCTTGAGGGTGTAAAAGCATCCCAGTAATGAATCTCTTATCCAGGAATGAATAAAAGATGAAACTCAGTTTGCTGAGTTTACAAGCTAGTTTGACTAATTTCTACAGCTTAGATATTGACCTCTCCCTACATGCTGCTTAGTGTATCCCATGTCCCTTGAACAACTTTATATACATGGTGACATAAACACTATACTTAAAAGTGTACACTTAAAATGCTTCAGCTATGCTACATGAAACTATTCTGATCTGCTGCTGTGAGTAGAAGAGAGCAATAAACTGTATGTCTGCTCCCACCAGTCTCTCAGTGCAAATCAAACCTCATGCACACACTGATTGCATCTCATTTCACCTACTGTAAACAAACGTTTATCAAAATCTGTCCCACAGAGTAACATGATTGTTTTCAATAAGGACACCTTTGTATGCTGTCAACCTTAAAAAAAATATGCTTTTACCTCTGACATGCTTCTGCTTTTGCAGTCCCATGAGCATATTTATATTGTAGTCCAATCAGTGTAGTACATATAAAAGCAAGCATAGCTGGTAAAAGGAGAAAAACAATTTAAGCCAACTGAATTATATATATCACATACTGTTTATTTTCACAATATCTTTTGCAGCACAAGCATTTTCAGCATTGATAATAATACTAAATGTTTCTTTACCTTGCTAAAGAAAATAAAAGAAGAATGATTTCTGAAGGATCATGAGACACTGAAGACTTGAGTGGTTGCTTAAAATTCAGCTTTTCTATCACAGGAGTATTTTCTTTTTTATAGAAAACAAATAATTTAATATTTTATAATTACTTGATTGTTTTATTGTTAATTACTGTTTTACTATATTTTGATCAAATGAATGCAGTCTTGGCGAAAATAGAAGACTTCTTTCAAAAACTAAAAAAAAAATCTTACTGACTCCAAGCTTTTGAATGGTAGTGTAGATCTATTAGGTTGGGATTTGAAGCCAAAAATTTGCCTCTACAAAAAGAACTACGGCTCTATACAGAAAATAGTTATATCACATCATCAAGTAGGCCTACTTCATACAAAATAGTTACTGATAATGGCCTAATAACAACTACTACAAACGTCACTGTCATGAATTTCAATTTGCAAGCAATGCTTGTAGCAGTTTTGATATGCAGGGGTAACCTGCATACACCACAGTGTGAACTGTAACCTGTTAATATAGGAACCAAAATTAATAATGTGCTGCTTACAAGCTGCATATGCATGAAAATAGGTCTTAGTCATTAGCATGCGACCTCACAATTAACCCAGTTCACCTATGACTCCCTGCCTCTCTCACACTATACAGACCTTTTGACCAAAAAACTAGAGATGTATTCATCTGATGACACCAGATGACTGCTCTACACGTCTACAGTAGCCGCTGTCTGAAGTTAAAAGCAAAAAAAAAAATAAAAAAAATAAAAAATCAAACTCAAAAAAATAAAAATACATTGACTGAATGCATTAAGTATAATAAACTAGCACTGAAAAGTTTCACTGCATTTATTAGTCTTATAATATTCATTTATAATATGCTATTAATTCATGTTTGTTCAAAATGCAAGAACTAATCTTTATACAATTTGAAATGTTAACAACATTATATAACATTCATAAATGTACATTAAATTATGTAGACATTAAACGAATTTAGAAGTATTTTACATTGTTAGTTCATGATACCTAATACAATTTTATTTGTGTAGTAAATTGTTACAAACAAACAATAAATACATACAAAACAAAATAGCAGCTCAAGCAGGATTTTATTTTCATGGTCCATCAAATATGTTCAGAGAGAGCTTATGCATCTGAAACCTGGAGCAGTACATCACAAAATGTTGGCTTCAAGCTCCCATTCAAAATATTTCTGTAACCGTTTAGCCTAACAATTTGAATGTACTGATTTCAATTTAAGCTACATGTGTTAGGAAATCACAACCTTCCTTTGATTTATGGACCTACTGATTGTAGCTCTCCATTTTATTCTCTTCTTCCTTCCTCTATCACCATGGCTAACATGCAATATACTGTGGCAGATGAAGTTAGTCATTTTACAGTTGTTCCCAACAGTCTGCACACATGCTGGTCCTTTGGCTATGAGGTTTCTCTCACATGTCTCTGCTGGAACACAAGACAACGGTTGAGACCAAGCCTCTTCAGCAGAAACCTGCTCCTGGCTAAGTGTCTGGAAACCCT
Organism: Sinocyclocheilus anshuiensis; assembly: GCF_001515605.1. Lineage (NCBI taxonomy): Eukaryota > Metazoa > Chordata > Actinopteri > Cypriniformes > Cyprinidae > Sinocyclocheilus > Sinocyclocheilus anshuiensis. Next base: position 288,671 of record NW_015548280.1, read on the forward strand.
GCTGTTGACAAGCTTTTCCCTAAACACTACGTCTCCCCTAATCCAGAACTAGTGCATTTAAATGGAGAGAGAGAGAGAGAGAGAGAGAGAGAGAGAGAGAGAGAGAGAGAGAGAGAGAGAGACAAAAAACAATTGAGTAGAACTGGCATAAGACTACAAGTAAAGAAGGGGGGCGGGGCTCTTGAGCTATTTTAAAAACAGTAAACAGGTGCTTTGTGATGAATCAGAAATGATTTTCTCTCATGTGCCAAGTCTTTGATGTTTGGATAGCATAGAACCTTAGGCATACAAGAAAAACAAAAACAGTTTTTTGAACTGTGTCAAGCCCTTTGAATGCAAATTAGTATAATTTTAAAATAATTTGTGTGACACTGGCCAAGTGACACTGGCCATGTCTTTTTGATCATGGCCCATGAAAGGGACCTTGACAAAACACGAATGTACATCTGTTAAATTCTTTACATCAAAACAATCATCTATTATTAGTCTTTACAAGCTTTTGTCAACACTTACTTTTATATTAGTCATGGGAGTTGAAGCCGGAACAAAAAATATTTGTTTTAGAAGGGGGAAAAAATATATGACATAAAACGATGTTTATAATACATTCCTCTTACCTATTTTATATACAGTATATAAAAAAAAAAATGTAAATTTGACACCATAAAAAATCCAAGTCATTACAATTTAACTGTATAATTTTTTATAAGTACCATAATGATTTTATAATCAATCTATCTCTGGCTATTGCAGTGATATTTAGTAATTATTTTAAGACTAGTTTTGCTATAAATACACTGTAGACACTGACTGCAGCATGAATGCCTACTGTAGTAGGTGACGTCCGACACTTTGAAAAGTTTAGTTCATTTACTGTGAGACATCAGTGACTGATTAATTTCAAAACTTTTATTTTCTGCCTTTAAAGGCTTGGCATCCATAATCGAGTCATCAATCAGGCACTGTCTTGGATCCCCCATTTTTGCTCCCTCAAAGCCACTGCATGTCATTCTCAATGGTTTTGTTCAATCAGGGGGCCTGACAGCTGAAAGAAAGGGAAACACTTCTTACAAATAGAACCCCTACTCAACTGCCAGCCATTTAAGGAAAATATGAACTGTAAATTTGGAGCTGTAAATTCAGCTGGGAAGCTGTCAGCATTTCAAATGCACCCACACCCCAGAGACCACGGTGAAGAAAGGGATACATTATGTAAAATGTGATCACGATCAGTCAAGGGATTTATAACATATCTAGAAATTGGCTTCTTTCAAAGTGAACTGTGGCTCGGTTCGATCAGAAAGCATACCTTAGGTTCACATGCTGTGCATTTATGTATTTATATGTAATCCAGTAAAACTTCCTTTCTTTATGTTGAGTTAATAAAAGAAGGTTATTATGGGGGAATGCAGACTCAGCAGTGTGGACAGAAACTTAATTCCCTTATATAATTAGGAAAAAACAAAACAACAGGAACCTTGAAGGTCTGCGAAAACCAAGTGCCATTTCAGTAAATGTCAATGTTCCTGTTAATCAGTCAATGCATTGATTTTTGTTTAGCCTAGTTAGATGATGCTGTCATTTTGACAGAACAGAAACATTCCTCTGGCATTATCAAAAATCCGTCAGATCTTCCTGTCTTGTTGAACAGATGTTGTACTTTTCATAGGAACTTGATTTAGCTCACCTACCCTCAAAGTAAGTTATGGCTATGAGCCTTTTTATGCCATAACAGTATCCCTGGTGGAAGGAAGAGGATATCTGTAGACTCAGAAGACAGGTTGTAAATCCTAAGTAAGTCTTCAGCTCTGGCCAGTTCCTGAGAGGCTCCACACGACATTGCAGAGTACCTTGTTTGGCTAGACTAGATGGGGTGGTCGATCGATGGTAACAGGATGCAGGTCTCTCCGCTTTCAAACAGTGGGCTGGTTTTGTGGTCAGGTTCAATTGGGTAATCAATCGCCAATTGTGCTGGCCCTCATAGAAGATGATCCCGAGAGCAGCTAAAGTAATTAATGACCGTGAGCCTTTTTATGCCGGAACAGTATCCATGGTGGAAGGAAGAGGAGGATATCTGTGACTCAGAAGACAGGTTGTAAATCCTAAGTAAGTCTTCAGCTCTGGCCAGTTCCTGAGAGGCTCCATACGACATTGTAGAGTACCTTGTTTGGCTAGACTAGATGGGGCGGTCGATCGATGGTAACAGGATGCTGGTCTCTCCGCTTTCAAACAGTGGGCTGGTTTTGTGGTCAGGTTCAATTGGGTAATCAATCGCCAATTGTGCTGGCCCTCATAGAAGATGATCCCGAGAGCAGATAATCAACACACTGAGTGATGAGGCAGCAGACCACGGCAACTGAAATCTTCCCCATGTTCTCTTTCGGCAGCACTGTCATATTACTTGTGCAAATATGATGAAATGTCTGCCACATGATGCAATGAAATGTATAGCAGCAGTCAAGATATTTTATGTTTAGTGTAATTTTGTGCAGGACAAAAAAATGCAATGTTCACCTGCTCAAAATACAATTATTTAAATTGTTCATAAGATCAAAATTAACCTTATTTTCTTCATCTCAACTTGATTTTACTGTAATGTAGCTCACTTCGTTCTGCTGATGTATGCAAGGTTTCCTTACAGTTAAGCCATGTACAGTCAGATTTGCCTTCAGTTTGGTAATGGTAACCAACATTAACTTTTCACATTCCAATCAACAGCACAAGTTCTTTCTTTTTTTCTCTCTCTCTCTCTTGCTTTCTGAACAGTATGGTAAATAATTTATGATTATTTTACTTTTTAAAATCACTTTGCTTTAACTTCAAATGTATGTATGGATGCTATAAAAATCTGAGAAATTGTAATTTTATACTTTGCAGTTTAGGCAGGGAAAATAAAAGGCAGCTAGAAAGCTACAATTTTCAAGAATCAGATATCTATTGAAGCCATGTGCTGCATCGCTCTCACAGGAATGTGCATTTACCTTTATTTATGGTTCATTTTTAATGTATACTACAGGGACAGAAAAAAATGTCAATGAAGCTATAGCTATATTTACAGAGACACGGGCAACTTTTGTTCCCACATACAAGATGAGAAGATTGTTTTTTGACTGAGAGTCATCCATTAAGTAATCAGAAACAGAATAAACTGAATGAGTTCCTGTGGCTCAGTGGTAGAGAATTGCATTAGCAGCACAAAAGATTGTGGGTTCGATTCCCAGGAAACACACATACTGATAAAAAAAATGAACAGCCTGAATGCACTGTAAGGCACTTTGGATAAAAGCGTCTGCGAAATGCATAAATTAATTAATTAAATGAATGAATAAACTGTTTTGTAAAGTAAACAAATGTTTCGAACATTTGCGTTCAAATTCTAAAACATTAATAATAAAGCATCAGAACATTTTCAACCAGTTTCAACCAATATCTTTATTTGGGCTGGCATGATTTAGTACAAAATAAAATGTATAAATTTGTATATGTTTGAAAATAAACAGTAAGTCTTTAAGTATTCTGTATCGTGTGATAAACACATCAGTGAATAGAAAAATCAGAATGCCTGTTTAAAAGCATGTAAATGTTGGACCAATGCAAAAATGTAATAACATGATCATCGCCTTGAATTCTGTGTTGTTTGCCATTCTGCAAGAAACAAGTACAAGCAACTACTAGGTTTTAAGGTTCAAACCCAGATTAATTCCAAACCCAGTCATCTCAGATCCCATCTTGTTATTATCCCCACCATCACAGTTAATCTTGACCCCAATTCTAACTTTGCTGGCCCCCCTCAGGTGCCGGCTTGGCATCTATTTTACTCTCTTACTTTCACTAAATACAAGACAGTGACAGTGAAGCAGCTCACTCCTTCAACCCGGCGGCCAGCTAATCACCTGTGCTTCTTAAGTCTATCTACGATTAGATCCCTTAGGGTTAAATTAAACTCTATCCCTAAAAAGGGTGCTTCTTTTGCAATAAAATATTCAAAAACAACAAAGGAATTAGCTGAAGCTATCCAAAGGAACTTTAAGAAGTGGATCCAGGGGAACTGGTTGGGGGAGCAGCATAGAAAGGTGGCGGCATTCAAAGGGGGCAAATATTTGAAGCATATGCTTGTGTTGAGTACCATTAAATGCGTCATGTATGTTTTTATTGAAAAATGTAAAGGTTTGTTGTAATTGGCTTTATAAATTCAAATAATCTAACTATCAGTCTCAGTGGTTTGCAGTACATCGGGCGAAGAACGGTTGGGTGTCAAAATACAGGGAACAGGTGAGAGTGACATCTGAAATGTGTCAGGCCATTCACAAAATATGTCCAATAGAACACGGCTTCCATTTCACAGGTCCAGATGTACTATCCTTTCCAAATAATAGCACCTATTTCCAGCCAAATGTACATGTGAAAATATGTGAGAAGGTTTGGGAAGAGGTCAGCTGAAACTGCAGAAACTGCAGTTGTGCAGTCATTTTCCATCTCTGTGTCCTTGAAAGGTGTTCAGTTTACAAGACTTTATTGTAGCATAAGGTGGTTTCTGAAGCATAAGATCATTTAAGGGGGAAAAACATTAATTCCTTACTGCCTTTTCTCTGCATGTTACCAAAAATGTATTCCTGATTATTATGTCTGTTATCATCCAACATTTCTATTTGACGAACTAATGATCCAGCTGTGGCGAGATTTATTTTTGGCTGGCAGCTCTGGGAATGTCACTGTTTTATCTTCACCATTCCAACAATTTCTTCCTGACTACATTTCTCACTCTCGTTAGATTATTTACAAGGCTTTTGATATTCTCCCTCTTTCTCGTTATTTCCAGTCTATAATTCCCGAAGGCCAATGATCTGAGATTCAGTTTCAGGCAACTTATTTAAACAGAGTTTGTGTCTACGCTACCTACTGATACAATTTAATTCTGTGGAATTCAGAATACCAGTGAGGATTAAGGAACAGCAGAATACTTCTCAAAAAGTGTTGCTAAAGCCACAACATAAAATCAATAATAACAACCTATAATAATACATTATATTGTATATGTAGTATCGTTGTTGTTGTTTTAAAATGAATTCAAATCCTGAATAATTCAACCAATACAGCATATTATACTAAAACAACCAAGCTCTTTCAATAAATTCTGCAAGCTCATGGGTTTCAGGCTCAAACAATAAATATGTTGGTGAGGCAAAGTGCTATTTGTCCTCGAGACTCTTCAGCATTTTCATGAAAAATATACTTCTAAGTACAAATGCAGACCTTGATGAAGTTAAATGACACCTCAGCATTGAGTGCTGAGTAGTTTCCTCGTCTAGAGTGAGTTTCTGTCATATAAATAAATGGCCACAGAGGTTTAGGGACTGGTGTTTTAAATGTGAATGAAGCCTAAAATGAATCCATTCTCCTTGTACTACCATGATTCAAGCACACACTCACAGCAGCAAGTCACGTGAGGTGTTTTGTCTTCTTGTAAACTGCAGCCTCCTAAGTGATATGTCTAACCGCGGAATTAAGTAATTTGCCTTCATTTATGGCTTCCTATTTTCCGCAAGCTGCTCTCGAATACTCCAATTGATGAGGCCCCCGTTCAAAACGGCAAACTGCCAGGACAGCAGACATCACGGCATCCTCCCTCTCCACCCGTTAAACTTCTGAAGCAACGTTCATTTTTAATGGAGAATTGATCTGTGTAAATCAGAGGCAGATAGGGGCCCCTTTTCTCAGATAACCTGATAAAGAAAGCTTGCCGTTTTCAGGCACATTTACAATAGTAGCCTGCTGGAAAGGGGTGAGCCCTGTTCTCCGCATCTCCCTGCACCGTAATCGAACTAGCGCGAGGCAGATCAGAGATTCAGTGGGTGTAGAGCGAGAGAGAAAGCGAGCGAGGGGTAGGGGTAGGTGGAGTGGGTAATCGACAAATCTATCCTCATGCTTAGCTTGGCTGGCTCTCTCATTTGGTTCACAGTGGGTGCAGATGGATTTTAGATGGAATGGCCTTTGCAAGCGGTAGCCTGTGACACACGTCAACAGCATGACAGCTCAGGGCTTTCAAAAAACTTTATACTTGTGCCAAAATCATCATACTTATCATGATTAACAATCTCTAGTTGCTTGGATACAGCGAAGTAATAGAAAACTACTACAAAAGTTACACAGTCATTTGGTCGACTGCATTACATGCCTAGAAATACTGATTATAGCATCATTGTCCCTTTATTGCCATTTGCAGTGCAGTTCTGTCCAACTTGGCTCATTTGAACCCGTGTGGGCTGCACACCTAATTGCTCTCTGGTTTGACAAGTGTAATTGTCCTTAAGCACCTTACATGTATTACACTGCCATTTCACAGTGAATCCGTGGAAAATTGACCTCTTTACATCACCTTAATGCTCACTTGTGGCTGGCTCTCTCATTTGGTTCAAAGTGGGTGCAGATGGATTTTAGATGGAATGGCCTTTGCAAGCGGTAGCCTGTGACACACGTCAACAGCATGACAGCTCAGGGCTTTCAAAAAACTTTATACTTGTGCCAAAATCATCATACTTATCATGATTAACAATCTCTAGTTGCTTGGATACAGCGAAGTAATAGAAAACTACTACAAAAGTTACACAGTCATTTGGTCGACTGCATTACATGCCTAGAAATACTGATTATAGCATCATTGTCCCTTTATTGCCATTTGCAGTGCAGTTCTGTCCAACTTGGCTCATTTGAACCCGTGTGGGCTGCACACCTAATTGCTCTCTGGTTTGACAAGTGTAATTGTCCTTAAGCACCTTACATGTATTACACTGCCATTTCACAGTGAATCCGTGGAAAATTGACCTCTTTACATCACCTTAATGCTCACTTGCGAACTCTCTGACATTTCTCCAGACCTGTTGATTAAGCAAGTGTCATGATCCCGACGATGACCTCATTCCCACAGCAACACAGCTGTTTCTTATTCATTCACATCCTCCTGTTGATCTATATTTAGCTCCAGTCTTGCGCCTTTCCAAAATTCTAAAATGTCTCCTGTCATAGTAACATAAACAGACTACATTCTACCAAATATGCTTTCGCTTTTCTTCCCATGCACATGTTTAATCAAAAGCACAAAGTACGCCGCAAAGCCTTTTGCACTGTCAGCCGGGGCATCTTAAACTATCAATTTAGCATGTGGTAAAGGGAGAGAACAAAGGGCAAATTTGAGAAAGGTCAATGAGGACAGGGTCTCTGAGATGTGCGTCAGCGAAGGCTCAGATAATAGACCTAATGAAGATGTAATGCACATGGGCATTATGGGTCAAAGCGTGCCCTGCATTAAAATGATGTGCGGCAATAATACTGCAAGTCGGCCAATCATCTCTGTGTATTGACATGTTACGCTGTAAGGACAGCTCTCGCCTTTGAAAATTGAATCACACTCTGTTTTCTGTCTCTCCAAGAAAAAGGTCATTGCATGCTCTGAGTGGCATGTCTAAAATTTCATAGACAATAGCCCTGGCATAGCAAAAGAGTCTGGTATTTTGTATTCTAGAGCTTGAAATGAAAAGGAAAACAAACTAAAATAATAATAATGTAAAATAATAATAGCAAGATTGTTAAACAGAATAAATTATGTTATAGCAGCAAATACCATTGTGATTTGTTATTTTGAATTTGTGTATAATTTATCCATCTTGTTGATCTATTATTGGGCTTCTGCTATGTAGTGCAAGTCATAGGAAAAAGTGTTTTAGCATTTGTCAGTTCATTTCCATTTGCAACTGCTGCTTTTTCTGCTCCATCTTCAGTTTAAATAGAATACGGCACAATATCGTTCCTATGAATTTCACATGCTTAAAAAGAGTGCATACATTTCCGCTCACTATTTGCTTCGCCCACCCCCTCCCCGGAGCTAAAACGTGACCTCTATTATGGCTTGGTATGAGACCTCCTACCAACTCTGCTCCCACCCATGATCAGCTGAAGAGCGTGTTTGATTCCTTCATCTATCGGCCTCATTAGAATAATACAAAAATAAATATGCCAACGCTGTGCAGGTGGTACTCCAGCAAAATCTATTCATTCCTTACTGCCACTTGACCACCCAGCACAAACAATGAGTAGCAATGAGATGTCTGAAATGAAGAGGTAAAGAGAACGGCTGCCCACACAAACCCTGACGAAAAGACGCAATTCTCTTATCATGCCAAGCGCCTTGCGGCAAAGCGAAGAAGCCTGTTCCTGTCACTGCAGTGACAGGCGCATGTATCCCTGGCTGTTATGGCATAGTACACAACTGCCACATAGCACCCAGTGGAGGTATTGTCACGGGTGCACTGCTGAGCAGAGTCAGGAGCAAGGAACGGAGAGAGACGAGGAGTACATCAATCCAACTGGGTTTTAATTTACACAAAGGAACACGGAACACTCACGCAATACATGGAGACATGACATGAACAATACCGGACGCTGGAGCACACACAGGGAACACTATTTATACACACAGGAGGAGGGGATGACGAGACACACCTGGGAGCAATGAAACAATCAAGGGAAACACCTGGGACAAATTAAACATGGGAAGGAAGGCACATGAGGAAAACAACCACAAAACACGGAACAGAGTCTGACATAACGCCCCCCTCCGGAAGGCGTGTCCTCACGCCATATAACATCCAATGGGGAGGGGGGGTTGGGCACTCTGGAGGTCCCTCAGGACAGACACAGGACAGTGGGCCTCCAGAGCGGTACCCGTTCCGGGTGCCATGGTGGAGCAGGGGACTCGGGAGGCCATGGCGGATCTGGAGACTCGGGAGGCCATGGCGGAGCCG